>NC_135866.1:28288803-28291303 GCF_031162955.1 Sander vitreus
TAAACTTTGCAGTACGTGGTTTTGAATTTCATCAGTCAACTGACATCACAACTGACACACACACACACACACACACACACACACACCAACAGAAGAAGGTTCCCAAAATAGAACTGCAGCCCCAATGTGCAAACACATACATACCCCCCCCCCTCTCACACACACACACACACCTGTGCTGCAGGTAGAATTGGCTGGCAGTCTCATGATATTTACCTTGAGGGCTTTTAATGTTTTACCGTCAGGATTTTCTGTGTGCAGAGGAAACAGTCGGGGACAAAAAAAATCTTTAATACTCACTAATACAACTAAATTGATGGTTGTCACGCTGAAAAATAGCTGTTGGTCTTTGATCCCTGAGAGGAGGACATTACGGAGTTATGATTTTTCCCTGGACACCAAAGCTATGACAGCTTCTTGGCGTCTTTTTGCCTACTTGATGTTGTCGTTTTCCTTTTATCTAAGCTTCCAACTGTCGGTGTTAAAGCAACTAGACAAAACACAACAGCTAACGCTAACATCTCCCATCTGAGCGATAGACAAAGCACACATGGCTAGAAAGGAGCAAAACTACTTGTCAGAAGGTGTTAAAATAACACATTTCCCCCTCTGGTTGTCATAAAATTTAAATAACCGTTTCTTCCTCATGGCACATCCAGTAGCAGTTTAAATGATTTACGGGTGCGTCCTGTGCACCGCTGGAAAAACAGAGCTAACTGCGCTGGCTCTGGTTCCGGTTAAACCATTACATGCACAATAAGGAGGTCAGGGTGGAAAGTCCCCATCACAGTTTATGTTCGGCCGCGTGAAACGATGGAGGAAATGAACTTGTCTGCAACGCATGGCTTCATCAGTTCACTCAAGTGCAGACGGAGTTAATCTAGCTCATCAGACCAAAACGTGTCGTAAACCAACACGATCAGCACCGTCTAATGATTAAACTACTGATATTTCTACAAGACTACTGCTGCTGAGAACTACTGCTACTATCGCCACCACGGACATATAGTGTACATGAATATAGAAAGGGTCAGGGTTAGCAGAGCAGATTAGCATCAACATCGTCTGAGAAAGCAGCAGGTTTTTCCACCTTGAATGGTTCGTGTTTTCTGAAAGCGTTGTAAGTCCCACAGATGAATGAAGAAAAAGAAAACTCTAATCAGATCTGAACAGGTTGCCCCGTACATAGTCTAAATCCACGTTTTATTTCCAGGATTGCTCCGGTGCGGCCGGAAGACCCTCTTTTTAGGCCAGATGTCCGTTACCTTCCGCTTTCTTTGTGTTGACGTTCTAACCTCCGGTGGATTAATGAGGACTATGGTTAACTGCTCCTCAGATCTCTGCAGGGTAAATCCAGACAGCTAGCTAGACTATCTGTCCAATCTGAGTTTTCTGTTGCACGACTAAAACTACTTTTGAACGTTCACACGTTCCACCAAAACAAGTTCCTTCCCGAGACTATTTTGCAGCGGCACCGTGGCTCCGTCTGGTGCTTAGCACCGCCCAAGTCGATTGTGATTGGTTTAAAGAAATGCCAATAAACCAGAGCACGTTTTTCCCACATCCGCAATTACTGTGTGGACTAGCCAGACCCTCCTCCGCAGCACTGTGTACTAACCCGTACATAAAATGGCGTTACACATACATACAACAATACCTGCCTTGGATCAGCCAAAAGAAGTCTATTGAATACTTAGAAAAACCAGCCTCCAATAAGTCATCACTGTTCTAAATCAGTTGTTCTAAATCAGTGGACGTATATGTAAGGAAACAATACTCAGGATTTGTGCAATATCAGCAGATAACCTACATGAGACTTCCCTTTTTTCTTTGTTTACGTCGATTTTGTTGTCATTTCAGCCTCTTACTGTCTTATATTTGTATGTTTTAACCTGTCACTTTATCAGTTTTAGAACATTTTGCCACAGAAATGCTGATTAATGTGAGTTGTTCTTGTAAATAAAGAAATGACTAGAATAAATAATGGAATCATTCCCAGGTCTCCTGATATAACATGTAACATGTCTCCTGAAAGGAACACGTCCCTCATCTCCACTTCGGTCTTTTAATTTCTTATGTCAGCACACAGTTTTGTGCATTAAAATGTACGTTCAATATAATCTGTGTTTAGCCTGAAGCAGCTGCAGATCATGTTGCTGCAAAGCGCATCGCTTCAATTTAATGTCGACAGAAACTAAGTGAGCAGAGTTTGTCTCAGTTCAGCAGCATGGCTCATCATATCACATCATCAACCTCATATGTACACTGACACACGCTTCCTACTACTGCTACAATCAATTATAATACTATTAGGAGGTCATGCTAGTTAAGTTTGACATCAGGCCAAAGTTCATTTGAAAACACACTTACATTTACTCCTTCCATCCATCAATGAGAAAAACTAACCGAGTGAAGCCAAAGAACTGGGAAACATTTCTCCAACTAGGCTAATTAGATTCAGATAATCAGCACATACACGCACACACACACGTACACGCAC
>NC_135866.1:28293803-28331303 GCF_031162955.1 Sander vitreus
ACAGCGAAGAAAGAAACCACTTGAAAGCTCTTTAGGTGAAAAAAAAGATTAAAGCCATAACCCAATACAAGCTGGCGTGGCGTGTGAGACGGCATGCACCCTGTCACGGTAAAGATCCGGTAGAGATCACTCCAGGGCAGACCTCTGCCAGTCGATAACCTCCGAAGTGCTGCGTTACCAGGGGAGCCCGGCGCATTTCACACGCCTTCACACAAAAGCTGCTTTACAGAAAATGAAAATGGGGGTTTAATGCCCTGTAAGACTACTGGGTTTAACAGAGTGTGTGTGTGTGCGCATGCGTGCGCGTGTGCGTGTGTGTGTGTAAGTGTGTCTTTCAGCCTTGTTGCCCTGCTAAATGGGAGAAGGGATACTGTCTGTGTGTGTGTGTGTGTGTGTGTGTGTGTGTGTGTGTGTGTGTGTGTGTGTGTGTGTGTGTGTGTGTCTTTTAGCCTTGTGGCCCTGCTAAATAAGAGAAAGGATACTGTGTGCGTGCGTGCATGCGTGCGTGTAAGTCGTATTAAACCCCTGCTAAAAGCTACTTAGAGGAAACCCACAGGAGCGACCACACAGACTCAAAATAGACGCACACTTCCCAAAATGCACCACGTGTGATTGGAGCCCACGCGCTCTCGTCTGGGTCATTTAGAGGAACACGATGCTGCCTCGAAGATCGCTGCAATTATCTACTGAGAGCGCTACAAAGGGTTTGGTTTCATTTTGCTTTGTATTAGGCGGATATCTGTCAACAAATCTGACCGCTTCTACGCGTGCCAAAAACAGGTTTTCTTATTTTCCCTGCAACAAAAACATATTATTTGTTATTATCTATCTTTCTGTCTTTGGCACTCTGCCTGGAGAATATCTAAAAAAAATAAATAAAAATAAATAAAAAGATTCCTGTGGAATTTGGCAGAAGGACTGAGAGAAGCAGCTGATCTATTCTGGACCTGGGTTTGGAATTTCCACCAGTTAAACACTATATAATGTATACTTTATAATACTTACTTAACATAATAACTAAGCTATCTGTATAACAACTGAACGACCACCAGATACAGAAAAAAAAGGCTACAGAGTATAGATTTCTTTGTCAAAGATGTGATGTAATTATTGCATCACATCACAAATCCATCACAAACAGTTTTCTAAAGATCTTCACCCTGGAAGTAGTTCTCCAAAAGATGGAGTTCAGTTTCAGTGACCTAAAGCGCAGTTTGAGTGTGGACGAAAGGCCACAAACGCATAGAAAAAGTTACGTTTATAGGAAGCACATGTGTTGCAGGGCCCGACAATCAAACTGACTTTGAATCAAAGTGACAATAGGAGTGATGTCTCTGGGTGTGACACTGACAGTGCTGGCCGAGGTTTTGTCATCTCCAGTGGCTGAGAGTTTGGCCTCGAGGTGAAAGACTGAAAACATTTGGACAGAGGGAGTGAAAAAGGAAGCCCTCTCCACTGCCTCAAAACACTTGATCTCCTGATTGCTTTGGCAGACGTGTTAAGTTGGCTGACAGTCTGCTGTTATACCAGGCAGCTCCCAGATGTCTGTGTGTATGTATATATATATATATATATATATACACATACTGTATGATTGTGAGGCAGTACAACAACATGGATGTTCAGCAAATCCTTTCCCAGCATAAATCAAGATTATTAAAAGAAAGAATAGAAAGACTTGTAAGCGTTTTGATTCAGTTGAACAGTTGCTACTACATTAAAAACAATATCGGCCGTTTATTCCTGCCCTCTTACACGACCCACAGGAGCGTTTTCCGTCTTCCTCATATCTAAACCAGAGAACGTAACAGTCAAGTTTTTTTCATTTTTTTTTTTTTTTCAAGAAGTAATACATATAACAGCATACTGTGTAATTTCATACTCCAATCAGAGTACATCTCCTACTAGTAACAGTATTCCTCTACTCCACTTTTACATACACACCACCCCACACAGTTTGACACACAAACCCACTCTGGTTTATTGGCATTTCTTTAAACGAATCATAATCGTTTTGGGCGGGGCTAAGCGCCGGACGGAGCAACAGCGCCGCTGCAAAAAAGCCTCGGGAAGGAACTTGTTTTGGGGGAACATGTGTACGTTCAAAAGTTGTTTTAGTCGTGCAACAGAAAACTCAGATTGGACAGATAGTCTAGCTAGCTGTCTGGATTTACCCTGCAGAGATCTGAGGAGCAGTTAACCATAGTCCTCACAAATCCACCAGAGTTTAGAAAGCAACACAAAGGAAGCCCAAGGCAACGGACATCAGCGAAAAGACATGCATCCGGCGAAATTTCCAGCGGCACCAGAGCAATCCGGAACGGAAAGGATATAGACTACAGCCACTATAAACGTTAATATGAGTCGTAATTGAGAGGACAGTCTCAAATCAATTCAAAAACACCAACAGGTGCCTGTTCCTCTGTGCATGCGTCGGGTCCATCCATTCTTTTGCATCCACGACCAAAAGACAAAGCTTCCTCCTTAATTCAATTACATCCGCCAGCTGCAATCTGGAGAAAAAGGAGGAGGAAGTGGAAGAGGAAGTGTTGACCCAGACTTTGGCTCTCAGTGTAGCTGACTGTGATCTCAGGGGGGGGGGGCAAACAGAGCGGCTGAGCAGCTGTGTTAGCCAGGAAATGTCCAACACAGCGCAGAGAGTTGCCGTGCAGCAGCTACAAAATGCTCTCATTGGGTTTGATGCTTGAGTTTGTGTTTTTGTCCCAGTAGTAACAGAGGAAACAGAATCAAGAATTAGCTTGCTGAACCCTTGTTGAACCCCTTATAATTACCTGACACGTGGGTCATACTGTACATGTCCCAAAACAAAAGGTTTTACACTACCTGTATCTGAAATTGTCCGGGCTTTTTGCTTGTACTGTGTGTTTTCAACATACCACCAAATATCTATATGAATGGATGGAGGAGTTTTGATGAGCCGGCGTATGATTGAGGGCAGCACTGGAAGTCGTAGGATTTCTGATTGGGCATTTAACATTAAAGCTATAGTGCGTAGTTTCTTCGCCCCCCATGAGGAATTCTAAGTAATGACAACAGCGCTGTCGGCGCGTCCACATGATACAAGCCTTCCATGATCACGCGCAGCCCCCACCCCTCCACCACACAGTTGCTAGTAGCAAAGGAGGACACGGAGGATTAAAAATACATGATGGACTCTTCAGAAGAGGTCATTATCTTCGATTGAGTTTCTGCGCGGGAAAGTCACTGGACAACACCAGTTTCTGAACATAGCCATACTGAGAAATCCAGAGAGAGTTGTGTAGAGCTGATAGTCTTAATTAGCTTTGTAGCAACTCATTTGGCAATGGCTTGAATGTAACGGCCGTTCATTAATATCAAAAAGTTATGCACTAGAGCTTTGAATTCTTTGAGCACCAAATTCCCCTGTTTACAGAAAGGCAGATCACTTTAGCCACGTTTCTACCAAACACTTCCGGTATAGTTACTTTACAACCCATGCAGAGACAGTCTTCCCCTGAAAAACGTCCCCATAGGTTGTTTGTTCAAGTAGCAATTTCGACCCACATTTGTGTTTATAGTGGCGGCACCCTCTAGTGGTGGTAGTAGTTATGACGGGAGCAAAACAGGGAGTACGGTGACGAAAAATTAGAATGCCAAAACAAACACAGGACTTTCAGCCAGAAGACCGGGATTTGTGTCCTGTTTGAAAATAAAAGTAAACGCTGATTTTATTAAAATTTTACAGAAGAAACGGAACAACGTCACGTTCTGCGTCGCATGCGTAACCGGAAGTTAGGTAACGTAACAAATGTACACATTTTAACCCAAACCATAACCTTTTTCTAAACTTAACCAAGTACATTTTGTGCCTAAACCTAACAAAACTGCGACCATTTTACGACACTGATTACGTATTTAAAACCGCGCCTATTACGTTAAAGTGCCCATATTATGAAAAAATCTAATTTTCTGGGATTTGGGGCGTTATTTTGTGTCTCTGGTGCTTCCAAAAAAAAAAAACATCCATGCTGTTCTGAGGGAGATACGGTTTCTGAATGTGTCCTGCCTTCAGTCTCCGGGTGAGCTTGTCAAAATATGCCCGGCTTTCTACGTCACTAGCCGAAACGAGCTGGCTAACCGCAACCGTTAGCATGCTACCTTGTTCTCAATGGCAAAGCACTGCTGCAACACACACAAGTTCACCATAATCTACAAAAGAACTACTTACATGTGCGCCCTCATTTAGAAGAAGTCTCCCAGCTAATCCTGCCTTCTTTTACTGTCTATGGAGCTAGCTGACATGATCTATGATCTGAGCTACTGCGCATGTGCGAGTACAGAAGAAAAGATGTCTCACTCTGTAGCTAAAACAGAGACCTGAACACAAGGTGAAAAGAGGAGCTGCAGCAGTGAGAGAGAGCTGTGCAGTACAACAAAAATATGCTGTTTTTTGAAAATTAAACCATGTAAACCTATTCTGGTACAACCTTAAAATACAATTATGAACCTGAAAATGAGCATAATATGGGAGCTTTAAGATATGAGGACAGAAAACGCTCCTGTGCGTCGTATTTCCTGCCACCGCTAGCGGCGCTAATTTATAAAAACGCTCCTTTGGGTCGAATTAGAGGTTAGGAATAAACTACCAATATCACCGTATGGTTTGGAGGACTTGTTGTTCAAGCGTAACAGATAAGGACATACCTATAATATATAGGAAATACTAGATCTGTTTTGAGTTTCTGACACAGACAGTAATTGTAGGCGGGTTTGTGGCTGCGTAAACAAGGTAAGTAGTGAGTTGTTTTTAGTTTGTACAATTACTCCTGCATTGCTCGGACGTGCAAATGAAGCCGTGGACAGCAATGCGCTGAGAAACAACCAGAAAAAGCTTTTTTCATTCCTTGTGTTTTTATGTGGTTTTGTTTTTCTTCTTTTACGACATACTAGGGGTGCACCGATCCGATATTAAGATCGGATATCGGTCCCGATATTGACAAAATAGCTGGATCGGGGATCGGAAAAATGGAAAGATCCACGGGCCGATCAAGTTTTAAAAATAAATTTTTTTCCCCCTGTGTCGAACGTGTGTCGCATGCTGGAAGAGCTGAGTGTACAAATAAATAAGAATTCAATACATTACATCTACGTTATTTTGTCTTAGTTAGGAAAGTAATGTTTAGTTAGGAAAGTCTGGTGCCTTTAGTCTCTTCCACATGGTGGAAGGAAGGTAGAAGGTGGAAGGTATACAGAGTATTATTAATTCAACAATGGTATCAGATCGGTATCGGGTATCAACAGATACACAAAGCCCAGGCATCGGTATCGGGACTGAAAAGTCGGATCGGTGCATCCCTACAACATACTGTTGATTTTTTGGAGACAGATGATTCCAGCAACATTGTGCTGTGTTGTGTTGAGGTTAGGACAACCAAAGTTTTTAAGTTCAAATATCTCGACCCAGTCAGAGACTTTTGGGTGGGGAAAGAGACTTTTGAGACCCTTAACGGAGTCTTTTAACAATAAACAGAAGCCCATGTGCTCCAGAAGAGAAGCTCCGGCAGCGAACGCTCGTGTACATGAAGCAGGGCGTTGCTGTGAAAGAACATGTGTGCTCAGTTAGCTTTCACAGGATAAACAGAGCTTCGATAAGTACAGGTTAAACCAATCGTAAGCCCTTTAGCTGCGGGGTTGTGCTAATCACTAGAAATCTGAGCTTGTGAAAAGATTGTTGCCCGTTTTTTTTCAATAATGTCGCTGTTTTGGTTTTACTGTAAACACTGTGGCTTGACTAAAGTGCATTTAACTCCAGCAGATTATATACAGATATACAAATACACACAAACATAGGCACACAGATGAGTACGTAATCCAGTGGCAGTGTAAAACCATCACACAGTATTAGCTTTTCACACCCAGATCACAGCATTTGACTGGCTTCTGCCTTCTGCTCATTCGGAAATAGAAAAAGTATCTTGGGCCAGAAATTAAACAGAGCCAACGTCGTGCTGCTCACTGCCAAATGGCATTCTGGGTAGTAATGTGAACTGTGTGAACCCGTCACTCTGGAGGCGTTTATTTTTTTTGCCTTCATGCTTCATTTTACATGTAGGGCTGAGACGATTCCTTGAAAAACTCGAGTGACTCCATTTCCAAATAAATGAAGGTAAATACAAGCTGGTCAACTGCCCTATTAACTTACATTGTAGCTTGTTTCGCCGCTGCCGACTGCAGCGATCTCACTTAATACTGGACCAGTGTCATAGATTGTTTTTCCCATCAGTCACTTAGACACAAAAACATAGGAAAATAGGGTCCAGGTTGAAAAACCGAGCCTGAAGTTGCCACAAAAATTAACTCCAGTTGACAGACGGAGAGCCTGAGAAAGTGGACCAGTGCACCCTTCAACCCTCCAGGACCTAACCACTAGTGATGACTTCTCCCTCTGAAATATCCCTCTCCTGGCTGGCAGGCGGAGAGCAGCAGAGGTGCGTCCATGTGCTGCACAGAGTCAGCTGCTGCAGCGCTGCTTGGCAAGGCGCTCACGTTTCCCCCCGGCGCTCCACCCAGCAGCAGCAGAGGAAATACCAGCGTGTGCTGCTTAAACAATGTGGTTTTAATCTGAGAGGAGTGTCGGCCTTTAAAACTATACGGTTCAGTTTTCTCCCTCAGTCTCTCACTGCTTTATACGAGAGAACACTAGGGCTGCACCATATGAGGGAAATATGCAATAACGTTGTTGAATATCACGGTACTGGTATTACTTGGGATCAGGGTTCAAAATTAGCCAAATGCTTGTAAAATCTGCAAGTGGCTGGTAGATTTGCTTCACTCACCGGCCCATAAAAAACAATGGTAATCCATTGGGTAGCTGCTGAAATTTGAACATTCACTAGGCATTTGGCTTGTCAACGAAAAAGTTCATTTTGAACCCTGGTAAATAAACAGATATTAAAGTGTACTCAGTTTTGCATTTCTACAGCTTTCCGTATTCTGCTTGAATACAACAGACTGCTTGATGAATGTAACTAAAAGACTTTTCTCAGATCTAATGATTGTAGTTGGACTTCTTTAGCTAAGTTTTGTCTTTAAGCTTTTTGAGTGTTAAATAACAAAACTACCATAAAGAGACACAACACGACTACAAAGAGACACAAAACTACCACAAAGAGACACAACACAACTACAAAGAGACACAACACTACCACAAAGAGACACAACACTACTACAAAAAGACGCAACTACAAAGAGACACAACACGACTACAAAGAGACACAACCACAAAGAGACACAACACAACTACAAAGAGACACAACACTACCACAAAGAGACACAACACTACCACAAAGAGACACAACTACAAAGAGACACAAAACGTATGGGGAAACTGCTTAATTTGTTCTGAAAGATTACCATTTTCTCAAGTGAGGACACCTAACACGGAACACACCGAACAGACTCGAGTCACCGACCTCGCCAGACTGTCTGATGGCCGATAATCGGCTTGGTGTGTCAGCTCTCTAAGTCTTCCACAAACCGTGGGTGAAAAGACGAAAAGACGATATATTACAACCCTAGAAAACACTTCACAAGTCAGCAGAAGATGGCACAGTAACCTCTTCTCCATTTCTGTTTCTCCCTTTGTTCTTCTGTTTTTGATCATCTCCTTCCCACTCCTCTTCAGCTTTCACGCGGCTGTCGCTAATGGACTCCTACACACTGCGAAGTGTCGGAACACAGACACTCCCTTAGCCTTGATGCCTTGCTGTTCACACTTCAGGCCCAGGCCCAAATCAAACATGGCCGCAATCATTAATATCATAGACCACGGGGAAAAGAAGAACGCGTCACAGTGTGGTACATCGGCAGCTGAGAGGGGATCAAAGTGGGAAGATGGGTAAAAGACACAACTGAAGGACACGTTGGACGTCTGTTCTCGTCATTATTGAGTGCTTTTGTGTTGGATGAGACGTCACACTGACCTTCCAAAGACTGTGTGTGTGTGTGTGTGTGTGTGTGTGTGTGTGTGTGTGTGTGTGTGTGTGTGTGTGTGTGTGTGTGTGTGTAAGAAGCTGTCGGGTGTCTTTAAAAATCTAATCCTTTATAAAGAAGGCTGAGAAATATCCCCCCCGACTCCCACACATTTCACCTCTGCAACTCAACCTACTGTACATCCAACTTAATTCAGGAGCTAGGAAAGAAAGAAAAAAAACTAATTTCCTAAAGTTCAGAGCCGATTTAAAGCTGTGTGGCAGCAGAAATGTGAAATCCGAGGGGCGTTGCCACTAAAACAGCCCAATGTGACCGCAGGAACTGGGTGTGAAACAGCAGCTCCGCTTCACTCAAAGTGGTGTTTGAAAGTTGGCCAGCCTGGTGAGCTGATGCTGAATAAGATAAGATTATAAGATCTTGTAAAGCAGGGGTGTCAAACTCAATTTCACTAAGGGCCACACTGGAAAATGAGAATCACATCGCGGGCCAGACATGTAGGGTGCTATCTCGCACCCGGCGCAGCGCAAAGTGTCTTTGCTAGTTTAAGACCGACGCAGTTGTCAGTTTCCCGTCCAGCGCCCCGTCGTTTAAATAGCAAATGCACCTGCGCCCATCTGTGCGCCCATGGGCGTGCTGGTCTTACAGGGAGGTGTGTTCAGGTGCATTCTGGGAGTATTGCTATCTTGAGGCAGCGGGAAGTGATCGTGCCATTGACCAACAAAAACCTGGTCTAAAGTCAGTAACGCAGCATTTCATTGTTATTTTAGTAGTTCTGCTAAGAAAACAATGGCTGAAGCTGGACGTCATCCTGCAACCCTGAGTTCCTCAGACTGGATCCTGGCCATGAGAAGCCTTCGCTATGCCATAGTCACTCACACACGCACACACACACACACACGCACACACACACAGACACACACACACACACACACACACAAACACAGCTGGTGCTTAACCACCTCTGGTGACCCAATCGTTCCAACTGTACAGATTGAGTTTCCACAGCATCTGTGCCGGCCACATGTGTGTATCTAACATGGCTAATATGGCTAATCCCTCGGTCCACAGACACACACACACACACACACACACACACACACACGGTGGGTGGTTGTATCTGTAGCGGTGGGAGGATATCAACAAACCAAATCCCTGTTTGACCTGCTAACAGAGCAGCGGCTGACTGCAGACTCCCATACGACAGATAACTCAAACTATTAGATGTTTTAAACCAAACGTTTTTCGTGGAACATCAATCTGAGGTAACTTCTGCAATTTTCAGAGTTTCTGCAGGTTTCACCAAGTCAAATTTAAGACTTTTTAAGGCCATTTTGAATGAAAGTTAAAGGAAGACTTGTATCATGTGGACGCGCCGACAGTTTTGTCGTCATTACATAGAATTCCTCATGGGGGGGCGACAGAAACTATGCACTATAGCTGTAAGACCTTAATCACAACATCAATTAAGCCCTAAATTCAGTTTATATATCGCTAAACTTGCACGTCCAAAGCTGAAGAATAAAATCTGTTTTATGTCTGTGGTACAATCCGAAAGAGACTCGCACCAATAACAAGAAAGCTGATTGGCTGCAATATAAGTTGCATGTTGGTCTCATTTGTAGTCATAATGCAGCAAATTATATTTGGACTAGAGAAAGAACTACAACACCACCGAATAAAAAAAAAAAAAGAAAAAAAAAAGAGCATTAGCGGCGTAACATGGACATAAGAAAGACCTAGAACACAATAAGTCATCTAATTTAAGACTTTTTAAGGCCCTGAGGAAGCCCTGATTTAAAAAAAAATAAATAAAAAAAATAAACACAGAATGTTAACACAGCTCTACCCCCAAACAAAAAAAACAGTCTGCTAAATTCCTCAGATTTTCAAAACCATCGTGATATGATCTTCTCCATATCACCCAGCTCAACTCTAAACTGCTGTCATCATGAGTAATGTTAAAGCGATGCTGTGAATCCTGTAAACGCACACTGAAGTGAACTGAAATGAACTCTGTAAATGGACACTATTTGCCTCTTTCTAAATATTTTTGCTTTCCCAGAGGTAGGAGCAGACAGACGGACGGACAGACACCCCGTCTCCACCTCAGAGCTCATTTACATTTAGATGAGCCCATTAAGATCCATAAACGATCAACACCACCTCTTCATCCGTCTCACTTTTTAAAAATAGAAGTACAGCCAAATGATTTGGGGATTTGGTGTTTCAGCTCGGGTCCGTCTTCCTCTCCTCCCTCCATCTTCTCTTCCTCCTCCTCCTCCTCCTCCTCGCCAGCTGCTGTTTCATAAAGCAGCAGCTGGAATCCCACCTCCACAAAACTCCTCGTGGAGGGTGGTGGTGCAGTGGATATGACACATGCCTTTGGTGTGGGTGATCAGGGTTCAATTCCTGCGATACATCAACCAATGTGTCCCTGAGCAAGATACCTCACCCCTAGTTCCTCCAGAGGTGTACAACCTCTGATATATAGCAATTGTAAGTCGCTTTAGCGTCAGCTAACGAGAGGCAAGAGATGAATTGTGAGGGGATGGATGTTGTCCTTTTGTAGGTAACCATCCCTCACATAATCATAATTAAAGGGGTGGTCATGGTTGTGTATTCGCATCCTCACGATGCAAATACACAATAATATCGCAATTCTGCGATAATCAATAAACTGCGATATCGGTTTAACTTTGAATGCAAAATGCACGTAAAAGGTTAAGTGCAGGTTTTCTCTCTTTATTCACTGCGAGTCCAAACTGTTAGAAAAAAAGTTGTTTAAGTCTGTAAATTAAAATGACAGAACTATTAGAGCAACTCTGGGTCCAGACTTTGGACCTAAACGTGGCTGGGGCATCTGTTATTTTCCTCAAACTGCTGTCCACCATCCCGTTGAAAACCTCTTCCTCTTTGGCTAATTAAAGGTATACTAAGTGATGTTAATCCAATACACTTTTTGTCAAATTCAGTGAATACGTCACGGTCACCTAGCTCTCTATTTTCTATGTGCGCTGAAAAAAGATCCGGTATTAAAGCTTTAGTGCGTAACTTTTTGATATTAATGAACGTCCGTTACATTCAAGCCATTGCCAAATGAGTTGCTACAAAGCTAATTAAGACTATCAGCTCCACACAACTCTCTCTGGATTTCTCAGTACGACTATGTTCAGAAGATTGTGGCGTCCGGCAACTTTCCCGCGCAGAAACTCAAGTGAAGATAATGACCTCTTCTGAAGAGTCCATCGTGTTTTTTTTAATCCTCCGTGTCCTCCTTGGCTACTAGCCACTGTGTGGAGGAGGGGTGGTACGAGATCACGGAAGGCTTGTATCATGTGGACGCGCCGACAGTGTTGTTGTCATTACATAGAATTCCTCATGGGGGCGACAGAAACTACGCATTGTAGCTTTAATGGAAAACAAATAGGAGTGCAAGAGCCACAAAACACTGTTCTGCATTTGAACGTGCCGGCCAGCCAGTAGTTATCTGTCCGTGAATCTGGGGGGGTGGAGCTTCTTTAAATAATTTTATTATACTGCACTGTAACTTTTATTCTCGTATTTTATCTGTTTTTAATTTGTTTTTCTACTGCTCTTTAATGTTTTCTGTAAAGCACTTTGCATTGCCCTGTTGCTGCCATACAAACAAAGCTGCCTTGCCTTGCTGCACCTTTAACTTATGTTCCAAGTTTCCCTCGTTCACGTGTTGAGCGCCACCTCGAGGAGCCATGAAGCAGCGACGCTGGGAGCAGGGAAATCTATTCAGAGCACCTTGTTTTATTAATTAAAATATCCATATTTGGCGCCAGCATATCGATTCTCATATCGCACGAAGGAGGACAACAATGTAATGCCGCATCGATCACGCATGGGCCGGTTACCGTTTTGAACGTTATACCGCGGTTTGAAAAAGTCCCGGTTTCTAAACCACTAACATTTTCCGTCATACCGTTCCTGTGGTTTGAGCTGTTTTTCATGAGTGGTCAAGGAGAGAAACTGCAGTTTAGTAATCCGTCTCCCTGCCAGTATGCAGTGTGTTTAAAAATAAAATACATTGTGTTCAATGGAAAAAATGAATACATTTTTAAGCTGTAATTGCAATACTGTAAGACCGTGATATTTTTGCTGAAGGTTATCATACTGTCAGAATCGTATACCGGCCCACGCCTAGTATTGATATTTTGTCCCACCCCTATTTATAACAGACCCATATTTGTTAATAACTGGGTTTTATTATATCGGCTGAATTTAAATTTACATTTATGTGCAGATGTATTATCACAAAACATTATCTTTTAATCTAGTATTTTACGTATTTAACGGTACAGATGTTTTAAATACAGAGGATCGAGTCACATTTAAGGAGTCTAAAGTCATATGTAAAAAGTACCATCGTTCATTTTCATTTTCTTGAAACTAAAGTATTGACATAAGTGTACTCTGCATCAATAGATGGCAGCATCAGTTAACTCCACCAGGGATTGATTAGTTCTGCCTGGCAGCTTTAATACCCAAACTGATCCATTATGGGGCCTGCAGACCCGTCACACGGACGAGCAGCCATCGCAGGCTGATTTAAAGCAGGAGGGATGTGTTTGGGCCAACGGGAACTCTTTGCATTAACTCAACTTGACATTCAGTGTGGTAACTTGTGAGATTAATTGGAATAAACGATGCTCTGGAAGATGGAAAGAAAACAAAACTATTCTTTTATTTATATCCAGACAAACCCCCTCACGCTGCCCAGGAGAAAAAACTCTTAATCATGTTGCGTCTTCGCACGAGTAACCGTCTGATTATGTCATCGCTGTGTGTTTAAAGCGACAATATGTAACTTTTTAATGTTTCTGAAGCTCTGTCATTTTTCCAACGTGACGTCATGACTTCGCGTAAACATACACGCCACTTTCTAAAGCCAAGTGGCGTGTTATCTGTACGTATTTTGAGCCATCTGCGTGTATGTCTACGCCGTATACAGTACAGCGGACGGGTTGGGTTTAGGAAAAGAACGGGACGCGGGACAATAACGGCACAGTTGGGTTTAGGAAAATAAGAACAGGACAGTTGGATTTAGGAAATGTGACACGCGGGACACGATCCCCAGTCTCCTGGGTGAAAGTCCTGAGTTGTTTGACCCATCCACCACCCGACCAACCTCCCTAGGCAGATTTTCGGCCTTTCGTACTACTCGCTCCCGTACTTTTCTCAGGAGAACTTGGCGTACATTGACACGCAATCGCAAGGTAATGTAAGTCAAGGGAGGCCAAACAGCGTTGATAAACACGCTAAAAAGTGATTATGCGTCTTGATAACACGACAAAATGGCATACAAAGTGCCGTGTCATACATACGCCACTTACTGAGATCAGTCTGCATTTTTTATACAATGGTCTTAAATAACCTGTAACAGCAAACGAGACTAACAGTGAAAAGTACGCCATTTTTTATATAGTTTTTATTAGTGCCTCTGCCCGGGTTCGATTTTTCCCGCGAAGTCACAGAATGATTTGCGGCAGGTAGACGACGCTACGGTAACACGTTCTGACGGGTCACAGATTTCTTTGTAACACCAGAAAAGCCTGTGTTAGCGTATCCAGCCAGCGAGGCCAGGTAAAAAGAAGCAGGAGATTTCTTTATATAGGCCTAATTGTATTTTAAAGTTATTTTAGAAGTTATCTGCTGTAGTTATGGCTGATACTGGGGCAGGGCCGTCACAGGAAAGAAGGAAATTAAACGAAGAACAACTAAATTAAATTATTAAAGTTATGACTACGTTGGTTGCTACAACAAACCTAATGCTTTGATTTGTGACACAGTGACAGTGATCATGACATAGCTCATGAGACATCCAAAGTAGGCGAAGAAATACAACGATGCATCTGTAACTTATTCACAGATAACTTACAGAATGATTTTCTGTCTGAGCAAAACATTCATCGCGACTACATGACCTCCCGGTAACGCTAACTTAGTAATCTACAGTGACTAATACAGCACCGTAAAGAAAAGAGCTTTACCACAGCAGGTGTGGTAAAAACACTACCGCTTTTGTCCAAAGTGGCCGCTAGAATCAACACAAACTGAAAGTTACATAGAGCCACTTTAAGTATTTGCACTCAGGAGATGATTTATTTTTTTTAGACTCTGCAATCACAGAGGAGGAAGGAGGAATCCTACTCAATATTTCAACATGGGGGAAGATCGGGCTATGCATTAATGGAAAGGATGTAGGATTGGGCATCGAGAACCGATTCCTACTTGGAATCTAAAGAAATGTGTGCACAAATGACATGTGCGTTCACTGAGAGACAATCCCATTGACCAGTGACTGTCAATAATCCCACACCTGGGGACACAGAATGGGAGGAGCAGAATGTATTTTAAGACCATTGCTGTGTTCATAATTGAAATAGTCTTGACGAAGGACTTTCGTTTTCTTTAATAAATGGTGATGCTGCTGCGAGAGCAGCGTGCAGGATTTTCACTTTCTTCAACGCGGGGGGGAGAGAAACGCGCCGTAAACATGAGTTATCCTCACAGGCTGGAAACAAGTGCTGCCTTGATGAAAGAAAGATGTAAAAACCCTGAACGAGACCGCAGATGTAAAGGCCGAGAGCCTGAGGCGGGAACTGAAAGTAGAGTGGGAGGCTGGGGAATCTACTGAAGGCTGTACTTTATGTAAAGGCCAATATCAGCACGGTGTATCAAGTTTAATTCATTGAGAGGAGTCTCAAAAAGGAACCACAACTGGTTTAAAATAAGTTGTATGAAGTCTTTTGTGGCTGCAGGCTACGTTAGTTTCCACTAGGGCTGGGACGATGGGGACGCTTTGTCCCAATTGGATTCTTGCACGATACAGTGCATGGGTGCTGATTGGATTTGAGTTGCAATTATCATTGATTGTGATTCTAGAGGTATTGAGTATAGTATTGAGTATAGCGATTTTCTTTTCCTTCTCTAGCAAGAACAGAAAGCTGAATAATACACTTCTAGAGACACTTCTTGGGCCCTCTTTTGCACCTTGCGCAAAGCCCGTCGCAAGTGTCTTTGCTAGTTTAAGACCGACGCAGTTGTCAATTTCCCGTCCAGCGCCCGCATCGTTTAAACAGCAAATGCACCTGCGCCCATCTGTGCAACCATGGGCGTGCTGGTCTTACAGGGAGGTGTGTTCAGGTGCATTCTGGGCGTATTGCTATCGTGAGGCAGCAGAAAGTGATCGCGCCATTGACCAACAAAAACCTGGTCTAAAGTCAATAATGCAGCATTTCATTGTTATTTTAACAGCGAACTAGTAAAATGCTCCTAGGCTCGTGCACAGCGCGCACACACTATGCTCGTTACACACACAGGGACGCACAGCAGCACACACACATGCAGAAGATTACAAAAAATATTACGTTGCAAATCTGCCATCATAACAGCAATGCTCCAAGGTCCAAACGCGCCTGGCTTTTAAAGGGAATGGGAGATGACCTCTGATTGGTTCATTGCATGTTTCGCCCAAAACACACCTCTGATTAATGAAGACACTAAGTACAACCCTTTAGAACCATGCGCCCGGCGCACGGACCCTTTTTTACCGCCGTCAAACTAGCAAAAGTGGATTTGGACACGCCCTAAAGACACAAGCGCCAGGCCCTATATATCGTGAGACATTTCTAAATAGTTTTCTAAGAAGACTGCACATCACATGTCAGTCAGTCTGACATTTATTTCATTTGTAAAGAAGAACATAACATGCATGTTCTGCATTTTCTGCTTTCGCTCTGTTTTGCTGGAAACGGATATGATGTAATCACCGTCAGCGGTAACAGAAAATATTTATGTGAATCATTGGTAAAAAAAAATAAAAATATTGATTCTAGGGAAAATAATGGATTTTAAAAATCATTATTTTCGATTGTTTTCCCCATCCCTATAGCGGCTACTGGCAAAAATCTAAATCTCTGACCGAAACTTAAGCAGTTGAGTTGCATTGTGGGTAATGTAGGGGTTTGACAACAAAGAAGAACGCATGGGTTAGCATACAGTATGACAGAAAGCAATCAACAGGTGGTCTTGTGTTTGGGAACAACTGTATCTTTAGTAGGGCTGCAACTAACGATTACTTTCTCCATTAATCAATTTGTTGTTTGGTCTCTAAAATGTCATTAAAAGGTGAAACATGTCAATCAGTGTTTCCCAAAGCCCAACATGACGTCCTCAAATGTCTTGTTTTGTCCACAACTCAAAGATATTCAGTTTACTGTCACAGAGGAGAGAAGAAACTAGAACATATTCACATTTAACAAGCTGGAATCAGAGAATTTGGACCTTTCTTTTCATAAAAAATGCCTCAAACTGATTGATTATCAAAATATTGTAAAAAGGTGCAATGAAGCAACAGCTTATTCATTTCTAAATGAAGCCATTAATCTGTAAAGTTAATACTGCACAACATATTTCAGTTTTTGTCTGTTCAATCATCTACACGTCCGATGCAACCACTTTAATTCAAATTCCTTTCTGTGCACAAAGAGTCCCTGGGATCCCCTTCAGTGTTTAAATACAATATTGTTATTCAGTAAATCATCATCATATTCATTTCTGCAATGAACAATCGCAGCGTCTCTCTGGGATGGATTTCCTGCTGTCCCTTTAATGCCCTGTATGTGGTGCACAGGGAAAAGAGTGGCTCACATTTCATTACAATCTCTACATGAGTAAAATGCCTCGGAGGCTCCTGCCTGCTTCCCTTCATGCTCCCTGCTGCGTGTGTGTGTCTGTGTGTGTGTGTTTGTGTGTGTGCACACGTTTGTCTGCGTCTGTGCGCATGTGTCTGTGTGTGTGTGTGTGTGTGCGCATGTTTGTCTGCATCTGTGTGCGTGCGTGTGCGTGTGTGTGTACACCCTCCCTCTCTTTCTCTCGCTCTCTCATACAGAAAAAACAACGACAGTGACTGTCAAGATTTCAGGTTTTTCTCAAATGGATTTATCCCACAGGGTCGCTCGGGGGCTGCTCCCATGAGCCACTGCTGCACCGAGAGATGGAGAGAAGTATGAAGGAATAATAAGGAGAGAGAGAGAGAGAGAGAGAGAGAGAGAGAGAGAGAGAGAGAGGGGGGGGAGAGAGAGAGAGAGAGAGAGAGAGAGAGAGAGAGAGAGAGAGAGAGAGAGAGAGGGGAGAGAGAGAGGGGGGGAGAGAGAGAGAGAGAGAGAGAGAGAGAGAGAGAGAGGGGGAGAGAGAGAGAGAGAGAGAGAGAGAGAGAGAGAGAGGGGGGGAGAGAGAGAGAGAGAGAGGGGGGAGAGAGAGAGAGAGAGAGGGGGAGAGAGAGAGAGAGAGAGAGGGGGAGAGAGAGAGAGAGAGAGAGAGAGAGGGGGAGAGAGAGAGAGAGAGAGAGGGGGGGAGAGAGAGAGAGAGAGAGAGGGGGGAGAGAGAGAGAGAGAGGGAGAGAGAGAGAGAGAGAGAGAGAGAGGGGGGAGAGAGAGAGAGGGGAGAGAGAGAGAGAGAGAGAGAGAGAGAGAGAGAGAGAGAGAGAGAGAGAGAGAGAGAGAGAGAGAGAGAGAGAGAGAGAGAGAGAGAGAGAGAGAGGGAGAGAGAGAGAGAGAGAGAGAGAGAGAGAGAGAGAGAGAGAGAGAGAGAGAAAGAGAGAGAGAGAGAGAGGGGGGAGAGAGAGCGAAAGTCACTGCAAGACATTTGACAGATATTTACATTTCACGACAAACTATGCTGCTATATTCAGGATTTTTTGGCAGCTCGGCTCATGTAACATTCATGCCAATAAACACTAATGAATTGAATTCAATCGAGAGGGAGGAGGCGGAATGATGCAGCAAAAAGATTGCCGCGCACGCACGCACACACACACACACACACACACACACACACACACACACACACACACGCCGTGACTCCCCACCTTAACAACTTGTCTCACAGCAGCTGGTCCATTTCATGCTCAGACAAAAATAAGAAATCGGACCAATCGAGAGAGAGAGAGAGAGAGAGAGAGAGAGAGAGAGAGAGACCAAACCCAGACGCATACTGATGAGCTGCGGCTGCAAACGGTTTCCATCTGAGAGGAGGGAGAAAAAAAATCTTCCAATGGCAAATATACACTCAGTCGTCGCCATGACCGCCACGATGTGTCAACAGGTGCTGCTTGTTTTTACTCTCCCTCCATCAGACTGAGACTTTATATACACTCTGAAAACAGCCGTGGTGCTGCACAGTGTTACAATTTTCTGCTCCTGTATTGGCTTGTTGTTATTATTAAAGGGACACTTCACCGATTTAGCATTAAGCTTTGTCTCAGTAGAAACACGGTAGTATTTTTGAATGACCGTGCTTCCCTCCCTCATGTCCCCCTGAGAGGAGAGATCTCTGTATTGTGGGTCTGGGAAAAAAATCTTCCGATGACGTAAAACGACGATTTTTGAGTCATCGGAAGATTTTTGCCCAGAGGCAAAGGACTACAGCCAGTACTAGGAGCTACTTCCGCATAGCCCATAGGGGGTTGGACTGTCGGCTTTTTCCGGAGATTGCCGAGGTAAAAACGAGTGTCAGCCATCTTGAATCATCGCTTAGCTTCCAAGGGGGTAAGCTTCGTTTCAGAGCTCGAACCTCCTATGGCGCCATTTTGATGCTACAAAACGATCACTAAATTTGGGTTTGGGTGGCGCCACTTTGACAGCGAATAACTTTACATCTGAAGTGTTTAAAGACTTTATTTGTCCGTTGTTTATTTCTAAAGAAACACGACAATGTATAAAAGGCTCCATTACCTTGTACCTCACGTTATGACTCCGTATTCGGAGAATATGCAAGAAACTTTATTACAGACGGAATACTCGACACACTACGCAAGTTTTGCCTGCTACGGAGACCAGCACATCAGCCTGCGGTGCCGCTAGCCGGAATACTTGACAGACTTCGCCTGCTACAGAGACCAGCACATCAGCCTGCGGTGTTGCTCGATGCTGCTAGCCGATAGGGGGACATCCTCAGCGGTGTGCGGAAAGCGGGACGAGGGTAGGATTTGGAGCTAGGTGGAAAGCTAACGCTTGCCGGCCACCTGTGCCAGGCTTCACCTGCTACGGAGACCAGCACCTCAGCCTGCGGTGCCGCTAGCTGGAATACTTGACAGACTTTGCCTGCTACAGAGACCAGCACATCAGCCTGCGGTGCCGCTAGCTGGAATACTTGACAGGCTTTGCCTGCTACAGAGACCAGCACCTCAGCCTGCGGTGCCGCTAGCTGGAATACTTGACAGGCTTCGCCTGCTACAGAGACCAGCACATCAGCCTGCGGTGTTACTCGATGCCGCTAACCGGTAAGGGGGTATCCTCACCGGTGAAATATGGAGGTTGTCCCTAGCTCGTACTCCTAGCTCATAAAGCTAACGCTAGCCGGCCATCTGTCCCATCAACCCTGCTTGCAAGTGTCTCTTTGGACAACAAACTGGACTACATCCAACTTCAACGCAACTCCCAACGCGAGTTCAGAGACTGCTGTGTTTTTGTTGTTGTGGAAACATGGCTGAACAACAGTGCTGCTCTGTCACCGGGTAAGACTAGCTAGTGGAGGTGGGCTTTTTTAACACGGACTATTGCAGAAATGGGGGTGCTTGTATCCAACTAACTGCTAACTGCTGGTGGAGTTTGTGACTGTTAGATGCCGACCATTCTACATCCCACGCACATTTACGGCTCTGTTTACAGCCTACCAAGCGCTAATGCTAGTATGTGTTAGCTGAACTTTACGGAGCATATAATGTGTTTCGTATGTCGTTTTCACATATTTTAATTGTGTAACCACTTGAGCCACGGTGAAACGTTGTTTCGTGTATATGGTTGAAAAGACAATAAAACACAGTTGAACTGAGTTGACTGTCTCACTGTCTGTCTGTCTGTAAACGGTAGGCGTGGCTTGGGAGTGGACTCAGAGCAGCGAAGCAAGTGCATTCTGGGATTTGGTGTCTTTCATCCACATGAGCCAAAAACATTTCCTGTCTTTTCTCGGCCTAGAAGGCACCAATTTCAATTTTTTTTCCACATTTATACTACATAAGTGACCCAATTTAAAGATATATTCAGCTTTCCAGCGGTGAAATATCCCTTTAATATTATTCAAACCTGAGCTGACGGACGGGAGGTTGATTCACAAGTTAGTGAGGCTGGAAATATGATCGCCTCTCTGCTTTTTCTGTCATTTCTAACAACACATTCTCACTCACAAATGGGTCAAAAAAGCGACGTTTGGTCAGGTGCCTTTGGCGTTTGTTATTGACTCCTTTGGCGTCATGTTTAGACGAGCTTGGTCGGGACTCTTGGCGTCACTTTTTGGCGCTCTGGGTCAGGACGTACGTTTAACGGACCTGAGGCACAAGAACGGGACAGTTAGGTTTAGGAAAAGATGGTGGGTGGGGTTACCAAATGTACATTTCAGTGACACGTAGGACAAGAACGGGACACGAACCCCGGTATCCTGGGTGAAAGTCCTGTGTTGTTTGACCCATCCACCAACCCAGTTTTCGGTCTTTTAGAGTATATTGTTTGAGATAAATAAAATTAAACTAAACAAGCCAGACCCCTCTATCCTAGAATAGATAGGCGATGTAGCCAGTCCTTATAGCGCTGACACAGCACTGTGAAGATAGGTCTGGCAATGCGAGACTAATGATGTTAATCTGCTGAGTCACACAATGTGTGTTACCGTTAAATGAGAGGGGGATAAGCAGTTGAGTCCCGTTGTAACAGGACACCGTGGTTTATTTATGTATTCAGCCCGCGGGGCACAGGTGGGCGTAAATGGACACGGCCAAAACTATTTACCTGGAGAACCAGTCGTCATGGCGACCGGCTGAAAGGGGTGCAGTGTACTCAGACTGGAGATTTTATAAAAACGGTCTCACACCTGATACAACAGACACAGACAACAAAATGACTGAATTTCACGGTATTTGAAAACGATGCTCGTCTCTGAAAGGTTGACAAAAAGCAAACTATCCAATTCAGATAAATATAATCGTCGTGGCATGTTGAGTCGACTGTGCCCCGGTCATGGGAAGAAGCAAAACATAGCATGGGATAGGGCCTTTTCTGGAATAGCCTGCCAGAAGCCATTAGACAGGCTGAGTCTGTGGATGTTTTTAAGACGCGCCTTAAGACGCACGTTTTTTCCTCTGGCTTTTCATTTTTACTGTGGTTAAAAGGACAATTCCGGCGCAAAATGAACCTAGGGGTTATTAACCATATGTGTACCGAGTCGACCGTTCTCTGGGATCTGTTTTCATGCTAATCGAATGCGTCTCTAGCTTGAAACAAGCTAGCGCAAACCGGTGATTAGCTTATAACGCTAGCATTCGGGTCAGAGGTTAAATCGCTTTTTCTACACCACTAACAAGGCTGAAATAGCACCACACTTCCACGGTAGCATAATGAGGGTCACTACATGTAAACAGAAGCATTGAGAACTTTGTAAGTGTACAGACAGTTTATTAAAAAGATAGATTATAAAGACTGTACCGTTCACTATACAGGCATGCGCCATCTTGGGAAAACAGTCACGACCAGTTGAACGACAAACGCCGTGCAACCAGTAACCAGTAACATAGCTCAAGCACGGCGTTCGTCATTTAAAAATAACTCTTAATTCAGTGTTGATGTACCAAGACACCACGGGTAAAAATCGAACCAAATCTTAATAAAAAATGCTCATATGGCAACATGTTCTGCTTGTGTCTGTTTGAATTGAATATTCCTCGGTCATTAAATAAATGCATCTCTCTGACTCTTCTTCATGTCTCATGTCTCCAGCTTCAGAGGAACGAAGGCCCAGGTGTGTGTGTTCGTGTGTGTGTGTGTGTGTGTGTGTGTGTGTATGTGTGTTACATATGTGTGAAAACAGGATGTTGGAAAAATCAGAAGGGAACTGAAAAGCCGACCCAGTCAGGGCGCAGGCATCCTGCAGAGATACAAAACACACACACACACACACTCTCTCAAGGTAAGAAAAACACACACTTCTGCATTGAGGTGATGACACACACTCACATACCTTAGTCTTCCTCCTTTTCACTTCAGTAAAATGCTACTCAAACAACTTTAACAATAGCCAACAATTCCCATAATCCCACAGGGAGACCAATGCGCTGGACACAGAGAGCAGCCTCTCATTTCACTCCGAAGCTCCATGAAAACTTTATTTTGACATTCTGCGGTTCAGACGGTAACAACAGGCTGCGAAGCATCAAATAAAGATCAACCAGCGCCTGTTTTAGAATTGGCGCACACACACACACACACACACACACACACACAGCTATGAAAAGTGAAGCACTGTAATCTGATGTATTTCTTGCTGTATGCACCACATTGACTGCTGTTGTATAAGACGCTCTGGACTGCGTAGGTGGGAGGTCCGTGGTGGATGTTTGGGTCAGAAAACACAGCGCTTTTACCCCGGGGCATGGAGTTTGTTTCCCGGGGAAAACAAAAGACTTTTGCCCAGAAAACTCATGTTCTGTCCTAGGGAGTGTTTAAATCCAAACCATAATCACAAAGTTTTTCCCCTAACTAGTTGTTTTGTCATCGCCGCACGACGCTCACTTTTTTTCGCCTAAACTCAACTGCCACGGCCCCCTGAAAGGACCGTCATTTCATGGGGCCCTGTACCCGGCTAAGGGTGACCTTTTGTGGGCTAAACTCAACCGCTGATACGACCGACATCTCATGGAGTTCTGCAGTCGGCATCACGTGACCAGCTTACAGTTTACCAGTTTACATGGTAAAATTTTCAAAACACACCATATTTTTGTTGTACTGCACATTGCTGCAGCTCCACTTTTCACCCTGTGTGTTGAGCTCTCTGTTTCAGCTACAGAGTGAGACCTCTCACTTCTGTTCCATCTTTGTTTTTTGTCGCACATGCGCAGTAGCTAGGTAAGGATCACATCATCTAGCTAGCCGTTTCTCCAACTTCAGTAGTACAAGGCAGGATTAGCTGGGAGACTTCTTCTAAACGAGGACGCACTTCCAACTTTGTGTGGAATACCTGCAGAACAGGGACATGGAAGTAGTTCTTTTGTAGATTATGGTGAACTAGTGTGTGTTGTAGCAGCGTTTTGCCATTCAGAACGAGCTAGCGAAACGAGGTGGCGGTTAGCCAGCTCGTTTTGGCTAGTGACGTAGAAAGCCGTGCTGATTTTAAACAGCTCACCCGGAGACTGAAGGCAGGACACATTCAGAAACCGTATCTCACTCAGAACAGCATGGATGAATTTTTTTCCAAGTTTGTATGTGTGTGGAAGCACCAGAGACACAAAATAACACCCCAAACAAAAAGTGTTTTTTTCATAATATGGGCACTTTAAAAAAATCAAACCATTTTTTTGTCCTTGAGGCACAGCAAAGAGAGTTAGAATTCTTGAAAAGCAGGCTGTTTGGCATTATGACAGAGGCGGTGGCGGTGTTCCCAGCCCCCTCAGCATATCTGAAACTAGACCCCGAGGGGTTTGACCCCCCCCTGGTGTTCAGCTCCGTCAGCAGCTCCAGTCCAGGGTTTGTTGCAGGACTCGAGGGAAGTGAAGCGATCTGTATTAAAGGTACACCAGAACAGAAAGAAACTGCCGTAATCCCTGTATTACATTACATCTCTGCATTACACTCACAAATCCCTACAGTCCTGAAACACGGGAACAGATGTGGCCGTTCTACTTGGACGACACTAACAAAGATGATAGCTCACGCGCTAACAGCAGAAGAGTTAAGGCTAGACAGGAGGAAAGAAGAGTCCACTTTCCTCCATTTATCTCAGTCTGTTTACTATATAAACACCTCCGACATTTCTCTACAGCAATCACACACATGCAAAGAAGACTCAGTGAACATCATAAAAAAAAGAAGTAGCCTGATGCGATAACAACAGAGAGGTAAAGAGCAGCACGATGCAAAGTGAGGTGGTATTTCATCTGTTACTTTCTTTATCAGGTAACCAGTGGTGTAGTCTACGCGATACGCAGGTATACGCAGTATACCCACTAAGAAAGCTCCAGGATTTCCGTATACCCACTTAAAAATGCCCAATGACCCGCAACAACATACTTTCCATTATATTTTTGATACATTTTAAATTGTCATCTTTGTTTTTCTCCTTCGCAAAGGCTAAATAAAGGGATTTCCACCGTAAATTGGTGCATAAAAGTGTATCCCAATACAGGAAATGAAGTCGTTGATGCTCAAAACTTCCCTGGGGAGGACACCCAGACCCCCCCCGCTCCCCCAAAGGCAGATTCTGGCCATACATATATATATATCTCAGGCAGACGTATTGTGGTGTTTTAAGTATTTTTGGGGCTTGTTTCACCTCCTTAACATAGCCTACAAAAAGGGAGATGACAGGAGATACAGAGGGGCGAATAAAATGCAACAAATGTCACTGGTAGGACTCAAACTGGGATTGCGATAACTTTCTGATTGATTAATAAGTTGAGTTACTGTCCGTCAGCTGCAGCAGCGTGAGACAGCAGAGAGCAGAGAGAGATACCGGCAGCGTTATGTCTGCTTGTAGCTGGGGGTGGATTAGCCTTCCTAGCTGCCGTTAGCAGCTAAATCTGGCCATCTAAAGCCGTCCTCCATCGGAAGGGAATGAAGCCGAGCGGGAAATCAATTTACTATGGCCCCGCGGTAAGGTTGCCTGGCAGCAGCCGCTCTGATTAAACCACCTGAAGGTTAAAGGAACAGGAGCCTTGTTAGCATGAAGGACTGCTTGGTATCTGCTGTTTGGGGTTTTTTGTCATATTGATTCATTCCTCTCATCACCACTTCATGTCAAGGCGGTCGTACTTGATGTACTGTATTTCTTTAAACCAATCACAATCGTCTTGGGAGACGCCAAGCGCCGGACGGAGCAACGGTGCCAAAATAGCCTCGGGAAGGAACTTGTTTTGGTGGAACATGTGTGTACGTTCAAAAGTTGTTTTAGTCGTGCGAGAGAAAACTCAGATTGGACAGATAGTCTAGCTAGCTGTCTGGATTTACCCTGCAGAGATCTGAGGAGCAGTTAACCATAGTCCTCAGAAATCCACCGGAGTTTAGAACGACAACACCAAGAGAGAGGAAGGTGACGGACATCCGGCCGAAAAGAGAGACACACGGCTTATCTGTTTTAAAGCTGAAGGGGCGCCAGATAAGCTGCTGTGGAAGGAGGCTAGAGGTGGAGGAGGACGCCTCCTTCAACAGGGAGCCGTGCCTCCTCTCCGTCACACCAGACCAGATTAGCAACGCACTGCAGCACTGAAGCCAATAGAGATAACAGAGAGTGCTTGAGAGGGAGACACAGGGAGACAGATCCTTCATGGCCAAAAGTATGTGGACGCCCGAGCATTACAGCCATGTGATTAGTGAATGGAATGAATGAATCCGGGATAGCCGTTTTTTTTGGCAGTTTGCAGATGATCTGTATCAGCGTTTTATTTGCCTGATAACCGATAATAACAATAAAGAATAAACCTGTAGTTTAGAGAGTTCAGATGGACGGATAACGACCGTGGCGCTCTCTCTACACCCGTTGTCATGTTGATCATAATAGCAACAGCAACATGAAGTGCTCCAGTGAAGGATGGATGGATAGAAGTGTAGATGGAGGAGTCATGTATTCCCCCCAGCAGGTGGTCCACTGAAGGGAATGTGACGACAGACTGACGGAGGAACTTGTGGTATGCTGATAACGTAGCGCTCTGCTCACAACTGTAAAACGCTGGCAGCAAATCCTGCTCTGTGGTCCAAACCTTGAGGAGCAGCTGGGCCTGTTTCCACGGCTTTGTCTTCATTTGAAAACATTCTTTCTTACTTTCTCTTAAAGTGCTCATATTATGCTCATTTTCAGGTTCATATATGTATTTAGAGGTTGTACCAGAATAGGTTTACATGGTTTAATTTTCAAAAAACACCATATTTTTTGTTGTACTGCACATTGCTGCAGCTCCTCTTTTCACCCTGTGTGTTGAGCTCTCTGTTTCAGCTAAAGAGTGAGACCTCTCACTTCTGTTCCATCTTTGTTGGGAGTCACACATGCGCAGTAGCTAGGTAAGGACTACTAGCCAGTCAGAAGCAGAGTATGAGGGCGTGCCACGCTAGCAGCATCGTTAAAGTGACCACGTTTGTCTCTGAAGTAAAGGCTGGACTACAATAGAGCTGTTTGGAGCAGTTTGTGAACAGTGTTTTCTGTTGGAGATGGTAAGTCCCTTTGGGGTGGACTTTGGGCTTTTTCACACACAATAAAGGAAAGGGAAAAAGCCAAAAAGCATAATATGAGCACTTTAATTGTTGTTGCAAAGAGAGGAAACACGCACATTAAGGGCGTAGGTGTTGTTTTAACATTGAGGGGGACACACACATTGTAACCGGGGCGTCCGGGGATCCTCCCCCAGAACATTTTGAGCGTCAAACACTTAATTGTCTGCATTCTGGTCAATTTTCATGCAAAAAAAAAACCGCATCAATTTATGGTGCAAATGTCTTCAATAATCCTCCTGTATTGTTCATACATCACACGTGAGAAAGAAAAGAGATGTGCGCTGCAGGGGTTTAAGATGGTACGGTCCACTATAGGGGGGTCTGAAATCATTGGGAAACCTATATACAGGTAAGAAAGATACAAACATGTTTGGTGAATGGTTATTTTTTTCAAACCTTTTTTTTGGGTCTGTCTTTCACACTTTTTTTTCCTAAAATCTACTTCATCTACTCTGTCATCACATTTACACCCCCCTGAAATCTTCGCTTACGCAACACATTGATGCATAGCTGCAATCAACGCCCAAAGGAGTACAAATAAACTGTTGTAATAAAACTGGAAAAGTCATGGCTGTTTGTTCACACTGCTGACAGAACTGAAATGCAACAGATTCTAGGGGTGGTACGGTTCCTGAAAAACCATCCGAACCGCTCGGTTCGCTTGTCTCAGTTCACTTGTCTCGGTTCGGAGCGTGCGTGCGTCTCACGGTTCGTCAGTCCACTGTTAACGTGCACTAACCACTTCCTGCCGTAGTGCCCACTTTATACACCTATGTTAAAACACTTACTGGAAACGACGAGGGGGGTGAGCGTGATGAACGCAACACCGTTTATGGCAGCTGATTGGACGGACGCTTCATGTGGGTCTTGCTGCTCCCGAATTTCAAAACTAAGAAACTACTTCAAGACTAATGGCGTCTCGTTCTGAATACGATCTCGTATTTTACGAAGATAGTTCACCGAAAGGTGTTTCTGAAAACATTTTAAGCGAGAAATGGGCCGTGCAGTTGCTGAATCTGTCTGCTTTTTTGATCGACAAAGGTCAGTTTAAAAGATTTTCGTCCGATTTTGAGAGGCGCCGAGGATTGGATTTCATGTTACCTATGATGACAGCGGAACTAAAACAATAGATAGAACTGCCACTGTGTGCATGTATTGTGCAACATGCATTCAATATGCTCATTTTAGCTATATATCATATGCTGAAGTATATTTCTGGAGTGTTAAAGATTAAAAGAAAAAATAACAAGAACCGTACAGAACTGAAAACCGTGACCCTAAAACCGTGATACGAACCGAGCCGTGGATTTTGTGAACCGTACCCCCCCCCTAACAGATTCACATCTCGATCACTGGAGAAACTGGGTGATTTTAACCGGATAACCATTATATCTGGGTCTGTCATACTAAATATAATAATGCATTACTGACTTGTTTTCTCACAATCAAATAACATCAAAGAACAACGTACATACACAGATCCCCCCCAGCCTCTTTTATCATACCGTCCTGATCGTGCTGTATGTCTGCAGATGTGGACCACTGCAGCCCCCCCCTCTCCTGCACCACCACCGTCTCCATCAGTGTGCCACCCAGACGCCCAGCCAGCCCTTTCATCTCCATCAATCTTTCATGCTGTCTAAAACAGCACTAACATTACATACGTTGGAACAAATCCTCGTCGACAGCGCCTTGCCCTTATCCTGCTGCTGGGGGGGGGGGGGGGGGGGGGGGGGGTTCATGAACACACCGGAGACCTTTCACCACTCTCTCTCTCTCTCTCTGACAGCTTGACCTACTGCGAGTTTCCCCCTCAGTCTTCTGCGTCTCTACCTCTATGCTGCCGTCTCTTTCATCCTTTATTTGATCTCCAGAGTATCTGCTTCTCCGTCTGGCCTCAATATCTGACAGACACCGTCCACGCCCATCCACACCACACAAACAACAAACTGCACGAGCACTCAAGCACTTGGCGTTTACACGCATACATGCAGAAATGAACACACCTTTGTGATGCCATGAATCCTTTTAAAAAATATTCTTATATTTTCAAAGTCTTTGTAAGTAAACATGTGTGACCAGAACCGAAACTGAGGAAGTACACACTTCGCAAATCAGGTGTCAGCTGGAATAAATCACTCAACAGGAAACACACACACACACACACACACACCTTTGAGAGTTCTTATCTGTGACTGTCAGTCTGTGAGTGTGACGGGAGGAAAGGGCAGTTGAAAGCATGCGAGGCTGAAGGTGCTGCGTGTGTGTGTGTGTGTGTGTGTGTGTGCGTGTGTTTCCTGTTGAGCCTCCTGCAGTTCATTAACCACCGATTAAGTTACAAATTAAAGGGTGCCTTATTAGAAAAGTGGTACCACCTTGGCTTTATTTGTACTAAGGCTGCAACCGACGATTACTTACATTATCGTTTAATTTGCAGATTATTTCCTCTATTGGTCAATTAATCAGAAAACGGTGAAAAACACCCGGTTGGCACTTTTAAATGTCTTGTTTTGACCGACAAACAAGCCAAAAATACAAAAGCATTCCGTTTACAAAAGGTGCCTGACAAAGAAAAGCATCAAATCAGGACATTTGAGAAGCTGGAATCAGCAAACGATTGGTGAAAAAAAAAATCATTAAAAAATGATCATCAGTTTTTCAAAATAGTTGCCAATTAACTTGCCGAATAACTGTTGCAGCTCTGATTGGTTCCAATGCAAAAACAGCACCCATCAACTTGTTTTGATCAATAAAGCGACATTAGCAGGAAAGCCTGGTCTTAAAGCTAATAATCTGTTGATATATTGATATTACAATTCCATCCAGTTACCTGCAGAGAAAGCAGCCCCCCGTTGTCTCCGTCAGCCCTCAGTCGTCTCTCTGACTGCCCTCCAGACTGTCTGCTGGGTGTTTGGCCTCAAGTCTCCAGACTCAGACTCTCACAAGAAAAAAACGCTCCCTCGAAACATGCCACCACGCCCCCTCCCCCACCCCGTCTCCATAATTCAGGTGTGTGTGTGTGTGTGTGTGTGTGTGATTTAGACCCGCTGCATTATTAAACCGTGGCACAGTTGCAGCGGCCGGTCTGCCCTCCCCCCCGCTGATCCAAATCTGTCACTTCACCTCACACTCGGCTCAGGGTGACAGGGCCCTTCTGCCCCAACACACAGACACACACACAGACAGACAGACAGACAGAGACATATTATATGCACTCACAGAGACACACACAAACTGTAACCTCTGTGCTTTCTAGGACATTGTTCCACCTCCAGCCTGCCCAGTTATTTTGTTCAAAAGCTCTAAAAAAAAAAAAACTATTAAAACTTAAAAAGAGCAATTAAGGCCCATGTGTACACTTTCTGTTACCTTGCACGGCAGCTGGACTCTCGTCTGGTCACGTGAGAATCACTGGCCCGCCAAGTCCGCTGGCTGACGCGAAAACCAGGGAAGCCGATTCTGTGATCACAGGACCTACTGGGCTCTCCATGAACGCTGCCATCAGTCTGTGACTGGCCCCAGCCGGGGCCCTTGGTCGGAAGAAAAAAAAAAGACACTTGCCATCGGGCTTAACAACTTTTCTGGGGGAGACCCTGAGTGCTGTACAGTAGAGGTTTCTCATCTCATCATTGTTAGGGTGATGATGGGAGTTTTCTGGGGTCACTAATGTGGAACAGGTTAGGGGTTGTATGATATATCGACTCAATATCGTTAGCGCGATATCACCTCGCGCAATATTATATTGAAAATGTCGCGATAAGTATGCAATAGTTTGTTTATTTTGTGGAGCGCTGCGTCCCGTCCGTTGGCTGTGTGGCTTAGTTGTGTTTGATTTAGAGCTTGAAACGCTAAAACGATCACGTTTCATTGGCCAGTTACCGTGCCACGTGCACATTTTAGTGCACGTCAGCGCACGGGTCCACTACATGATAAACCCTATGGAGCGTACCACGGGTCCACTACATGATAAACCCTATGGAGCGTACCACGGGTCCACTACATGATAAACCCTATGGAGCGTACCACGGGTCCACTACATGATAAACCCTATGGAGCGTACCACGGGTCCACTACATGATAAACCCTATGGAGCGTACCACGTGTGTGCATATTTGGACAGAGTGTGAGTGAAGAAATAGATAGAGACAACAAAACGGAACCAATCAGAGAAGAGAAAGAAAAGTTGTGTCCTCTTCTCATTATTTAGATATTTAATACTGTCCAACCAGTAGAACATGTCCTGTTCTCATTATTTAGATATTTAATACTGTCCAACCAGTAGAACATGTCCTGGTCTCATTATTTATATATGTTATACTGTCCAACCAGTAGAACATGTCCTGGTCTCATTATTTATATATTTAATACTGTCCAACCAGTAGAACATGTCCTGTTCTCTTTATTTATATATGTTATACTGTTCAACCAGTAAAACATGTCTTGTTCTCATTATTTGGATATTTAATACTGTCCAACCAGTAGAACATGTCCTGGTCTCATTATTTAGATATTTAATACTGTCCAACCAGTAGAACATGTCCTCTTCTCTTTATTTAGATATTTAATACTGTCCAACCAGTAAAACATGTCCTGTTCTCATTATTTATATATTTTATACTGTCCAACCAGTAGAACATGTCCTGTTCTCATTATTTATATATTATATACTGTCCAACCAGTAGAACATGTCCTGGTCTCATTATTTATATATTTAATACTGTCCAACCAGTAGAACATGTCCTGGTCTCTTTATTTGGATATTTAATACTGTCCAACCAGTAGAACATGTCCTCGTCTCATTATTTGGATATTTAATACTGTCCAACCAGTAGAACATGTCCTCTTCTCTTTATTTATATATTTTATACTGTCCAACCAGTAGAACATGTCCTGTTCTCTTTATTTATATATTTAATACTGTCCAACCAGTAGAACATGTCCTGTTCTCTTTATTTATATATTTTATACTGTCCAACCAGTAGAACATGTCCTCTTCTCATTATTTATATATTTACACTGTCCAACCAGTAAAACATGTCCTGGTCTCATTATTTATATATTTTATACTGTCCAACCAGTAAAACATGTCCTGGTCTCATTATTTATATATTTTATACTGTCCAACCAGTACAACATGTCCTGGTCTCATTATTTATATATTTTATACTGTCCAACCAGTAGAACATGTCCTGGTCTCATTATTTATATATTTAATACTGTCCAACCAGTAAAACATGTCCTGGTCTCATTATTTATATATTTAATACTGTCCAACCAGTAGAACATGTCCTGGTCTCATTATTTATATATTTATACTGTCCAACCAGTAGAACATGTCCTGTTCTGTAGACATGGTCCTCCTTTATTTATTCATGTTGGATCAGTCCAATATGACAGTCAGTTGAAATAAACCTTAAGAAAACTTCTTTTATTTGTTATGAATCTATTTTGATGCGTTTTCCCATAACTTATACATTTACATATGTTTAAAAAATATCAAAATGAATATCGATATCGCAATATTCATAATAGATATCGCAATATCACATTTTGTCAATATCGTGGAACCCTAGAACAGGTGCAACAAAACTAAACGGAGAGTGAAGAAGATATCAATCAAGAATCTATGTGGGGTTTCTAAAAAAGGAGGCGTGGTGGGAAAGGACGAGCCTTTAAAGGCCCGGACACACCGAGCTGATAATTGGCTGTAGGACAGTCTGGCGAGGTCAGTGACTCGAGTCTGTTCGGTGTGTTCTGAGGCACTTTTTTGACCAACTCGGGGAGACTGATCAGTCCAACTGCCTTTTCTGCCGGCAGCTTAACCCTGACCTCTGACCTCTGCAGGATAAGGATAGAGTGAGCAGGCTGGCAGAGTTTGCCAGAGAGTCAGGGGATCTCTGTTTCTGTTGAAAGAAAGACGTTCCTTTCCTCTTTTTTTCCGCTTCTTGGACTTCCTTCCTGTGTTTGGATTGGCTAACGGCTCACTTTCCCCCCCCCACCTCATTCGCCTGCTTCTTCTCTTTCCTTTCCTTTGGCATTCCTTCCTCTCCCTATTATAAACTCTCCTCATTCCTTCCTCTCCATGTTTCTCACACTTTCTAAACCTTGTTCTCCGTCCCCGTTGCACCCTTTATGCACCTCTTTTTGACTTGTTTTCTTCGTATGTGTCCACCCTCTCTATCCTCTCTCCCTTCAGTGTTTCCATGTATGGGCAGTGTGCTCCGAGCTAAATCTCCCTCAGGAAAACTTAAAGGTCCAATGTGTAGGAATTTCTCCCATCTAGCGTTGAGATCATATATCGCAATCAACTCTCTCGCGCCACGCAGTTCAAAGTACATATTACAGCTACGGTAGCCTTCACGCTTCAAAAAGCCGGTCTCTTGCTCTTTTTAATATCCTTTTTCTTTTTCTGGGCGAAGAAGAAGAAGAAGACTCCTGTTCCTGAAATTTGGATTTTGAATACATGTGGTCCTCCATGTTTCCTTCTTCAAACCTGCCGGGGCCGGGAAGCTACGATACCCATTAGCAGCATTAGCAGCAGCTGTGAGTTCATCATGTGACAGCGAAAACGTGAAAGGCGGAGCAGTATGTCCTGTATGTCTCTTACCGGCTAACGTATTTCAAGATGGAGCATGAATATGGAGCATCTACCCCAGTTTAGGGCTGGACAATACATCGATAGTATATCGATGTCGTGATATGAGACTAGATATCGTCTTAGATTTTGGATATCGTAATATCGTGATATGACATAAGTGTTGTCTTTTCCTGGTTTTAAAGGCTGCATTACAGTAATACAAAGTCAAGGTTTCCCTGGGGTGTTTGATCATCCTTACAACAAACACGTTCTGTCAAAAAGTCTTTGAGAAACGCTAAAGACAGGTAACAAATCACGGGAAGATAAAAAGGACAGATCATGCATGAGAGGACGGACGGCTGAAAAAAAAAAAAAAAAAAGCCGAGCTACAGTTTTTTTCCAGGCCGCAAACGTTTTAGATTTAGTGTCTGACATCCTAAATATAACTCTTGTACAGTCTCAAACAAGTTGGTGTGCTGTTCCTGTAAGGATCCAAATGAATTGGAGAAGTCTCTGTGGTGTTCTTGAGGCTTTGTGGTCCCTGATGACACGCCTGTACTACATACTGTAATTACAGAGTCCCTGTTTCAGCCTTTGTTGCGTGACATCTCTGCATCTATGCCAGTGCTTTCCCTGGGTTTGTGGAAGACTTGGGAGCACATATTTGGCGGAAAGGTTTAGGGGTCCTCCCTCAAGAAAATGTGATGCTATTCAAAAAAAAAATGCAATTTGACATCGTTTTGGAGCGTTATTATTAACATATCTGTGTCTAAAACATTGGAAAAGCTAGAGCAGATTATAAATAAAAATCTGTATTATATATATATATATAAAAACGGACCTTGAGGTTTGGACTGTTGATGAATGTTCACGGTTTTCTGACTTAAGCGATGTGAATTGATTATTTAAGAAAATAATCAGCAGATGAATTGGTAATGAAACTACACTTCTGTATAGATTAGTCTCCAAGTTGGAATGTTATTTTAAAGTACAATGAGACACAGAGAAACCCAAAATCATAGACGCACGCACGCAAGCATGCACAACATCTGTTATGATGATGTGAATGACGAGAACAACTTTACAAATGTAACTGACAGGAAAAAAAAAGATATTATCCTAGCTATTATAGTAATAATAACAGCAGAAAGCACACACACAGTGTGTAGGCTGTGGCTTTCTGCACACACACACACACACACACACACACAGAGCATAGACATGCCAGCAGGCCCGACAGAGTCACAATCTGCAATCTTTTCTTGCATCCACTGTGTGTGTGTGTGTGTGTGTGTGTGTGTGTGTGTGTGTGTGTGTGTGTGTGTGTGTGTCTAACGGGCTCCTTGCTGGGACTGACAGGTGAGGGTGAGGAGGGAAGAGGAAGAGCACATGGGGAGCTCATAAAACAGTTTTGTCCTGTCGTCCTCTAAAAGAACAAACACAACCCTTAAATCTTTCCAAAAAACCATCCGAAATATTTAACGGTGTACATCAATTGAAACATAATGTTTGAAGTAAAACCCATTTAAAGATTCAGTCATCCTGCATTCCTTAGACTCATTTCTAGAAATCATGTATTCTTTACATGAAATTGGGTTAAAATGTGCAGAACATTTAGATGGAAACCTTAGCTCTTCTATCAGATAACAGTGTGCTGCTGCAATGAGACAACACACACACACAAGTACACACATACAACACTAACATACATGCAGGAGGGAGGGGGGGGGAAGACATATGGTTTCCTGTGTTTCTGGCGACAGTTAGAAGGCACGTGTTGTTGACAGCACGCAATAAATAATGCAAGGTTTTTTCCACAAACATATGTTTCCAATATGTGTGTGGGCCTCGGGGGTATTTATGATATGTATCCCAACATGTACACTATACCTGCGTGCTGATTGGCTAAAGGCGTTGTAACTGGAGGATCAGGCTTGTGTTGGTGTTGCTGTCTGAGAGAAATCTGTTCAGTTAAAAAAACAAAACAGCCACAGTAACTTGCCAGTAATTACGTTATCTTGCAAACATCAACACTTTCATTTGAGCCATTTAGCAGATGCATTCTTCCAGAACTATTTACAATATGGAGGAGGTAGAACGGTGTTTGTTTCCTTGCTCAAGGGAACACTTGCAGCTGTGAGGACCCATCCAGAAAATGTGACACAGGTTTTCGATTCCGACAACAAGTCCTCCAAACCATGGGTTGTTTGTTCCCACCCTCTAATACGACCCACAGGAGCAATTTAAAGGTCCCATGGCACAAAAATTTCGTGAGGTTTTTTAACATTAATATAAGTTGCCCCAGCCTGCCTATGGTCCTCCAGTGGCTAGAAATGGTGATAGGTGTACACCGAGCCCTGGGTATCCTGCTCTGCCTTTGAGAAAATGAAAGTCTGACGAAGGAATCTCCTCCTTATGACATCATAAGGGGAAAGGTTACCTCCCCTTTCTCTGCTTTGCCCGCCCAGAGAATTTGGCCCACCCATGAGAAAGAGAGAGACATCATGGCTTGAAAACCAGAGAAGCATGGCAGTTGGTCAAGGCCACACCCCCACCCTCCACCTTGCCCCCCCTCTCCTCCTCAATAGCATTTAAAGCTACAGACACAGAAATGGCACATCCTAAGGAAAGCTTATTGTGGGACTGGCTCTAGTGGCTGTAATTCTGCACCAAGGCTGAATTTTGGGAAAGAGACTTCAGATACAGTATTAGGGGACCACTAAGGCCTATATAAAAGAGACTTCAGATACAGTATTAGGGGACCACTAAGGTCTATATAAAAGAGACTTCAGATACAGTATTAGGGGACCACTAAGGTCTATATAAAAGAAACTTCAGATACAGTATTAGGGGACCACTAAGGCCTATATAAAAGAGACTTCAGATACAGTATTAGGGGGACCACTAAGGCCTATATAAAAGAGACTTCAGATACAGTATTAGGGGGACCACTAAGGCCTATATAAAAGAGACTTCAGATACAGTATTAGGGGACCACTAAGGCCTATATAAAAGAGACTTCAGATACAGTATTAGGGGACCACTAAGGTCTATATAAAAGAGACTTCAGATACAGTATTAGGGGACCACTAAGGTCTATATAAAAGAGACTTCAGATACAGTATTAGGGGACCACTAAGGTCTATATAAAAGAGACTTCAGATACAGTATTAGGGGACCACTAAGGTCTATATAAAAGAGACTTCAGATACAGTATTAGGGGACCACTAAGGCCTATATAAAAGAGACTTCAGATACAGTATTAGGGGACCACTAAGGTCTATATAAAAGAGACTTCAGATACAGTATTAGGGGACCACTAAGGTCTATATAAAAGAGACTTCAGATACAGTATTAGGGGACCACTAAGGCCTATATAAAAGAGACTTCAGATACAGTATTAGGGGACCACTAAGGCCTATATAAAAGAGACTTCAGATACAGTATTAGGGGACCACTAAGGCCTAAATAAAAGCATCCGAAAAGCAGCATGTCATAGTCTTTAAATCTATAGTGCGTAGTTTCTGTTGCCCTCATGAGGAATTCTAAGTAATGACAAAAACACTGTCGGCGTGTCCACATGATACAAGCCTTACGTGATCTCGTTTCACCCCCGCCCCTCCTCCACGCAGTTGCTAGTAGCCAAGGAGGACACGCAGGATTAAAAAAAACATGGACTCTTCAGAAGAGGTCATTATCTTCACTCAAGTTTCTGCGCGGGAAAGTCACCGGACGACACAATCTTCTAACCATAGCCATACTGAGAAATCCAGAGAGAGTTGTGTGGAGCCGATAGTCTTAATTAGCTTTGTAGCAACTCATTTGGCAACGGCTTGAATGTAACGGACGTTATCAAAAAGTTACGCACAAAAGCTTTAAACACGTCTTTAACATTGTGAAACAGTCGCAGTTTGGTTACATTTAGGCACTAAAGCTACTTAGTTAAGTTTAGAAAAAGATTGTGGTTTGGGTTAAAATCAGACATTATTTCACTTCTGGTTACGCACGTGACGGGGAACGTGATTTTCATTAAGTTAACAAAAAAGTTGCCGGACTCGAACCCCGCTTCCCCGGGTGTAAGTCCTGCATTTGTTTGACCCATCCACCACCTAACCCCTTATGTAAATATGTAAATATATCTAGTAACTGCTACCCTGGAAATCCAGAGTTCTCGCGAGAGCTCAATTGTAATTTGCTCAGCGAGTCACTCTGGCATTCAGTAATGATGCTCATTAACTATGCCCTGGTAGCCGAGCTGCACCAATCACATCGGTGTATCTGATATAGGCGGGCCAGAGGCCAGCTAAACAGATGACGACAGTTTAATCTACCAGTTAGCTCCTCTGGTAGCTAAGCGTATGGGGCTCTGGATATGTCACCCCGTGTATTGTTGTGATTGGTCGTAGTGTTATCCAATTGCGTGCAGTGAGATTTTGAAATGCATGCTTGGTGCCGCCCCTCGAGTTGGGCCATTTTCATTACTCAGTGCCAGACCCTTAATGTTTCGGATTTGGGTCTGGATTTCCAGGCTAAGTAACTGCAGCTTGAACAAGCCATCTCTGGGAACGTTTCTCGATGGAGGGTTAGGGTCAGGGATAGTTAGGACAGTCTGGATTCCGAATGCAGCACTTTTACTTTTGGTAAGTGAAGGATCTGAGCGAGGAAAACGATTAT
>NC_135866.1:28336303-28413803 GCF_031162955.1 Sander vitreus
CAACGTGATTACCTGAGTCGACACTGAGGCCTCCAAAGGTTTTGATGTGAACGAGGCCCGGCCACGCTTACACCGTGCTAATCCAGATTAACGTCTTGTCGGGGGGTTTTCTCCGCGGCGGTCATTCACAGTGATGGAAATCCAATTAATACTATAGATCGTTTCAGCCGTGAAATTGTGGTCAAAGATTTGCCTCCAAAAAAAGTTAAAAAAAAATGGCTCATTTTGGCGCAGTTATCCCCCAGATAATTAAGAACAGAACAGAGCTTTAAATGTATTATTTCTTTTTTACTTGGTTATCCAGTAATATGACTCGTCCATTACTGGTCACTTGTTGCATGTCTTGCACTGTCTCTCTGCACTGCATGTGAGCTCCTGTTGCCATCCGACCTCCCCAAAATTGGAAGATAAAAGACTTCACCATTGGTAAGGATTATTGTGGACAGGTATGGCAAGCTTTTGGAGACAGATTGTCCAACCAAACTGAGATGAGAATAGACTGAAAGAGACTAAAGAGCTTTAAAACGCTGCAGAGTTGTGATTATTTTCTGTGGGTTTATTACATAGGTTGTGCTTCGAAGCTTTCGGTGCTGACTGCCATGTTTTTACGTTAACGTTGAATCAAATGACACTTTTGGCGTTTTTCCATTACATGGTACCTGCTCGCCTCGACTCTACTCGCCTTTTTTGTTTTTCCATTATGAAAAAAAGTCCCTAACACGTACTTTTTTTTACTATAATCTCCGTCGAGGGTTCCAAGCGAGCTGAGGCGATACCAAAAGTGTAATTTGATTCAAAGTTAACGTAAAAACATATTTATTGATGTAGGTTTTAGGAACTCCATTTGTTTAGAGGAGGTTTGTCAATACAGGTACCCAACCATGAGCCCTCTTGCATAATTTTTTGCTGGTTGGAGTTTAGGTCCCAGAGTGGCAGCTGTACCAGTTAAAGACAGTTTCGTGCTGTTTCAGGCAGGAGAGACTCTCACGACTAGGCTATAAACCAGCTGACCCAAGTCCAAAAATGGCTATCCTGTAATGGAGAAAAGATGCATTCCTTAAATACTAAAGTACTCCTGGAACAATAGTGCATCTGTCTAAAGATAGCCCTGCAGCGCATGCCTTGGAATCCATTTGGATCTCGTTGAAAAAGAGCAGGAATGTTCCAGACCGTTGGGATTATGTAAGAGCATTCAGAAAAAGGAAAAAAAATAAAATAAATCAGAATCGCCATCATTCAGTTTAAACTTCAGTCAAGTAAAAGCAAATGGACACGTCTCTGTGAACCAGTTGACACGGTTGATGCCCAGTAGCGGCTTAATAATTGCTCTCCGTGGAGTTTGGGGCCATTAAAACACCCCTGCAAGCATTGACACATCAATCACAGCAGCAACCGAGGCAGCATTAATTAAAAATATGAATTCAAAATAAATTATCACTGCTCTGGGTCACGTTGTAACCCATATTGCGCACACTGAGGCCACCAGAGAGGGAATTAGCGCTCAGTTAATTATGATACACTGATATGCGTGTTTACTGTGGGAAAGAGAAAAATCAACAGTGTGCACAAGGACCGCAGTCAACTATCCCTCGAGGTCAACCAGCTCTCCATGGTTATCTTAAATGGCCAACAATGTTCTGGTGTCAGCAATAAACGCACTTATTAACTACACATTTCACAAGCATTTACATTCTGGTAATTAGTTTTTTAACCCTCATTTAACCAGGAAGTATGTGTGTTTGCTTAACGTGTAGATTGTATTAATTTATTAATACAGCATTTATTAATTTTAGTTATGATTATCAAACAAATGTGGTTATTCCGGACAGTGGTGCACAGTTGCCTGTCCTAGAATAGCAATATATTAGCCTATCAATCTATTGGGGGGGACATTTTGAGTATATTTAAATACTGGGCGGGGGATGTGTCCCGCGATATTTATATGTAATATATAAGTACTGTGGTGCTGCAGAGACGTCCCGGCCTACAGATCCCATCCTACAGACTACAGAAAACATCTTTGTTTGGTACAGATCCTCGCAAAAATCACACTACAATAATTAGAATTTTGTAAGATTTAATATTAGTCAATGAAAATGAGAATAATGATACAAACATGATCATTCCCTTCAGTATTGTGAATCATATCGCAATATCAGTCAAAATAATCGCAATTACATATTTTCCTCATATCGTGCAGCCCTAATGATTACCGCCTTGGTGAATACATGAATGAATGAATGAATTAGGGGATTTTCCGTGCATATTTAAATGTAAAAGCATCTTCTTCACTTGGAAAAAACCATATGGGAATGATTATGAAAGCCCTGATATATGATTATGGTGGTGCAGAACCATTTTTCCATTTACCGGCGAGAACCCTGACTCAACATGACAAACTATTGCCTATTAACTTACTAAAGAATCACCACATCATTGTGAACAGTTTTCATTAGAACTTTTTAAATAAAAAAGAAGAAGAAAAACCCTGACAGTAGAGATCAGTGAATTATTCGTGGAAACAGATACACTGCGCCTGGAAATAAAGAGATGTAAAGATTTTTTTGTCAAAAGCTTTTAACGCCACAAAATAAATTCCATTCGCACAGATGTCTGAAAACGTGGGAAAAGAAATCCTTAACTATCTGCATTACAAGAGACCATATGAGTTTAATGTTGTTGTAGTTTGTAATGTGGGTTAACTGACTAGGGCTGCACGATATGAGGAAAATATCTCATTGTGATTATTTTGATATGTATCTTATATTGCGATCGCGATATGATTCACGATATTGGAGGGAATGATCGTTTTTGTATCATTACTCTCATTTTCATTGAAAATTATTAACATTAAAAGAAATTAAAATGATCATAGTGTGATTTTTGCGAGGATCTGTACCAAACAAAGATGTTTTCTGTAGTCTGTAGGATGGGATTTGTAGGCCGGGATGTCTCTGCAGCACCACAGTACTTAAATCAGAATGGATTGACACATATTTTGCCTTTAACAAATGTTACGCCCCCCTGCGATTTGGATATTGCACTAGTCAATATTGCGATTTGGATACAATTGCGATTAATTGTGCTGCCCTATAACTGACTCCATTAACTCTAGATTCAGCTGTTATGGTATGTGTCCACTGACAAGCGTTAATTCCCAGCTTCCCATTTATTGTTTATGGGAGCAGCCGTGCAATGCATTCTGGTAGCTTCGCTGCGACTTTCGGGCGACTTTACGCCCCGCTCATTTGCAAAAAGCAACTTTATGCAAATCAGGGTCGTCCAGATCGACCCGCCGCCTCTTAAACGAACGGAAATCTTTTAAGCTGACCGTTGTCGATCTTAAATGAAGACAGATTCAGCAATAGCATAGATTATTATTTAGGGGGGGAGCTTCCAAAAATAATGAATTAAAAATAATTAATACTTTTATTGATCCCCAGGGGGATATTACAATTAAGAACAAACTACACACAGGCCTGAAATATACACACACATGCACAGGACCTATACATGCACAAACGGAGAGATGTCAGAGTGAGGGGGCTGCGACTGCTGGACAGGCGACCTGAGCAGTTGGGGATTCGGTGACTTGCTCAAGAGCAAGAGAACCTTGGCATCTCTCCAGCTACCAGTAGAGACTCCGTACTTCGGTCCATACGGGGACTTGAACCGGTATAACCAAAGCCAACTCCCTACGGACTGAGCTACTGCCACCCAAAGTTTTCAGCTGCATTGGCTCAGCTACTGTAGCTCTTCTTTTGGGATGCTTCTCATTCCTTATGGGTTTGTCAAACAAAGAAACATGAGAAAACAATGCAGTCGCTTATCTGGCTGCCTGATGCTGAATTCACACCATGACGGCAAAATGTCTCAAATTCACAAGGTTTTTTTTTTTTTACCCCGGGAAGCTGCTCATAATTATGGTCGAATAGAAAAAAATGAAACTCCAATAGACATACTGTAGATGGACAGATGAAAACTGGCTAACCTTGCAACAAACATGGCAACAAAGAACCCATAATACACGTAATAGTAATTAGCTTACACTGTAACACAGGAGCCGGCAATTGTTCCGTATGTTGTGACGACGTGAGTGACGAGAACAAGCATACAATGTACAAATGTAACTGACAGAAAGAAAAGATACTGTCCTATATCCTAGCTATTATAGTAATAATAACAGCGTGTAGGCTTTGGCTTTACACACACACACACCATGCCAACAGACAACTGGTCCTCTCTGCAGTGCACACATGGTCGGGTGCAGAAAGACAAGCATGTCAGCAGAAGGTGTGAACCGTGGGTCATTTCACGTTTCGATGGTGAATGTGGAACACAATCAGCCGTGTTTTGAGCAGGATCCTACAGTCTGGTGAAACTGGTCGACTAATGCCTACCACGCACGAGAAGACTTTGAACAGACTTTGACGAGACTAAAGTGGCTGGTGCAGGGGTGGGTGATGGCGCAGTGGATAAGACACATGCCTTTGGTGTGGGAGATATGGGTTCAATTCCCACTGCGATACATCAACCAATGTGTCCCTGAGCAAGACACTTGACCCATAGTTGCTCTAGAGGCGTGCGGCCTCTGACATATGTAGCCATTGTAAGTCGCTTTGGATAAAAGCAACAGCTAAATGACACGTAATGTAATGATGTAAAGTCTGACACCATGTCACATATAAAGACAACCATCTAACATTAAAGACATCATCATAATATGTAGAGACCGGGTATCTTGCAGGGTCACACATCGCAAGACTAGAACTAGATGCGTTTGGAGGAATGAACATTGTGTTTTTGGATTGAAACCCAGTGTGTGTTACTCAGGTCTTGGCTGCGAGATGCGTTGCTCCCCGAGGCTGCTGGGAGAACAGAGAGTCGGCTCTGACGAGTCGCAGAGTCACATGTATCACTCCCTGCCAGCGTCCGCAGTATCGCCAGAAACCCTGCAGCTACACACAACGCCGGTCCTAAGAACAGTCAGGAGTCCTGTCCCATGAATACACCACAGCAGGGGTGTCAAACTCAACTTCACTAAGGGCCACACTGGAAAATGAGAATCCCATCTAGGGCCAGACATAGTTTAACATTCTTTTATTTCATCGAAGACGTCAAATATCTTTGACTGTATTGCTGCAAGTCTCTTTGGTCGACATAAAGGCCTAAAAAAAAAGTCAGCAAAACAATGATTACATTTTTTTTTAAAAGAAGCTTCCACACAGCTGACTCACAGCAACCACAGTTTTTACAGCCTAAATATGAAAACTCTCTGCTTCTGGGGGAATTTCGGAGTCTCAAAGAAGGGCATATCTGCCAAATTGTGCTTTGAATGTCGCATAATTGCAGTTTGAAAAAACAGCTTGCTGTCTTTTTAGTTTGGCGCACAGCTTGGCGGGCCAAAATCTATTGTGAACCTAAATTGATTTGTGGGTTGGATCAACATTTGAGAGGGGCCTTGAGTTTGACACATGTGCACTACAGTCAGTGTGTGTGTGTGTGTGTGTGTGTCTGAGTCTGTGTGTGTGTGTTGCTCTAGGGTGTGTTTGGTCTATTGGAAATCCCAGCTTAAAAGAGCTCCACTGATTCCCTTGGTTTGGCCGACAGAATGATCCATGATCTGGTTCTTTGTCTGCATGGACATGAGACTCTCCTGGTTGAACTTAAACACAGACAGATGTGTGGTTCATTCAATCCATCCATCTCAAACAAGATAATAATATATTACTTTCCTCTGTGTTAAAGTACCAGTAAACCAGACAATAAACCAGTCAATCAGCTTAGTTAATACAGAGGTAATTAAGGTATCTTAAGCGGGGCGGAGGCATTCCTCCTCTCTGATATCCGCACGCACACGCACACACACACACACACACACACACACACACCACTTCACAGAGAGAGACAGCAGTGTGTGTGAGTGTGTGTGTGCTGATATCAGAGAGGAGAAATGCCTCGGCCACGTGGGATTACTGTGTCACCCTGGCACTTCTATTAATAACACAGCATTTAGTGTGTGTATGTGTATGTATGTGTGTGTGTGTGTGTGTGTGTGTGTGTGTGTGCGTGTGTGTGTGCGCTCACAGCTATCTGAATATATGGTTCTGCATACTACAACAGATTTTTAACCACAAAGTGCGAATCACTGAATTGTCCGTGATCCCCGTCTCCTCGTCCTTCAATGACCACTGCCCAGGTGCCACTGAGCAAGGCATAAAACCTCCAACTGTGAGCTCCTGTACACACACTCACACGTACACATTGTCTAGGGCGTGGGAGTCGAGGTGTGCGTCTTTGAATGATTATGCACATTTTAACAGCTGAAACTGTGCATGCTGGCACGCACGCACGTGCCAGCATGCAGATTCTTTTCCCTTGAGTGACTGCATCCCTAACCAACGACTGCAATGTCACACGCACACGCAGAGAGAGGAAGAAGAGCTATGTGATCTGATTCACCTCTGCTCACTGACTGCAAAGTCAGACACTTGTGTGTTTTCCAAAGACTGCGATGTTACTCAGAGGGTTGCAGGATCAATTCCCACTGCTGCCAATGTGTCCTTTAGCCTTGAAACTTTCCATTGAGCAAAGCACCAAAAAACTGTTTAAGTAAACCGATGGAAGCAAGAGGTAAAAAGCAAGAAGAGAAATGAAAAAAGGACGAGAGGCATTTTAGAGAGGAAAAAGAAAGGATGGGCTGACGCACGTGGGGATAAGAGAATGTAGAAAGGAAGGGGAGAAGAAAAGGAGGGACATTTCATGGGTAGATGTGAGGAAGGAAGGGAAAGAAGATGGAAGAAAGGCAGATTAGAGAGGTGTCAAATAGGAGGGGAGCAAGGGGGGAGAGAGAGGGAGGGAGGGAGGGATGTAAATATAAGTAGATGGAGAAAGAAGGGAGGGAGATTAGCAAGGATGCAGGGAAGTATCCGAGTATCCGAGCCTGTTCCACCAGACTGGCAAACAGCTTCATTCCCGAGGCAGTCAGGAAGCTCAACACCCTCCCCTCTCTCCCTCCCCTCCGCCCCCAAGATCGCTGGACTCTGAAGGGTTAATTACATTCAGTGTTTCCCATACATATGGTTCTACTTAGGTGCCCCGCCCAGGTAGATACAATCCAAATAGTTTTTTACCCCCAATCAACAAGGATAGATAGATAGATAGATAGATAGATAGATAGATAGATAGATAGATAGATAGATAGATAGATAGATAGATGTTACAAGCAGCAAGTTACAAGGACATACTCACTCACACATACAGAAAAAACAAGAAGTATATTAGAAATATTAAATAAGATAAAATAAGACCGCAAGATAGAAAATGCCAGAACTACTGAAAGAATATACTTAGAGGGATGAAAAAGAATGTACATGTATATACAAGTGTAGAATAAAATGTACAACCTACATACATATAACAAAATGAAATATATGTATGATATTAAATATGAAGTAACCAGTGTTCTAGTGGCATAATAGTGCAAAAGTGTAGTCTAGTTTGTTGAAAAATGCAAATAGTCAAATCTGTTAATGTTATGTAGTAATTTCTCTTCAATAAATAGTTCATAAACCTTTGTTTGACTAGTTTATTATTGTCATGAACCTGGATCTAGGTCATGGCAAAAGATGGGGTCGGGACATAAGATGTGGTAACACTTTACTTGAAGGTATCTACATAAGAGTGACATGTAAAGTGTTACCCAAGATGCCAATAATATAAAGAATGTATTATAAACAAGGATACTATATATTACAGGTTTAAGTAACTTGTACAAATGCAAAAACAGGCAGACACACATAGCAGGGGCCGTTACAATTACTGAACCCACCGCAAGGAAAATCTCAACCTGGGGGGAAACACTGACATTTCCCATTTTCTTTTAGTGTTTCCTTCCTTCCTTCCTTCCTTCTTTTTTTCCCTTCCTTTCATTCCTTCCTAAACCAGTTCGCTCTGCCACGACAAATGATCATTACGGCTCTGTAACAGCAGCAGGCCTCTTCATGCCAAAATGTCACATGCGATTATACAGCGCTGCCTCTAACGTGGCGTTCCCAGTGTCAGCCGAGCTTTGTCGAGGCTGTAAATATCCGTGTACGAGGGAAGGAATCGGGGCTGTCGGAGGAGTGCAAGGGGGGGGGGGGGGGGGGGGTTAATCACCAGCTCATTAATTAATAGGGAAGATAATTAGCTACGTGTGAAGACGAGTGCTGTATGTGCTGCAAAAAAGTGCAATTAGAAAATGTGTGAATTCTGCTAATAACTCATCTGTTCTTCCTCAGATCTCTGTGTTTAAGTGGCTGATCTGTCAACACACAGCAATTACAGCAGTGAGGATGCAGCTGTGTGACTGGAGGGTTGCAGGTTTGAATCCCCGAGCCGGCTACAATTAACGATCTCTCAAACAACACTTAATTGCTTATGTCACAAAAATGTAACGTTAGCAATTAACAAGTTTTTGTACATGGAAGAAGAAGCATTCCGATCTTTTAAATAAGTAAAAATAGAAATACTCCACTGAAATACAAGGCAAGGCAGCTTTATTTGTAGAGCACATTTCAGCAACAGGGCAATTCAAAGTGCTTTACATGAAAACAGATAAAAAAAATTTAAAATAAATACATAAATCGTAGATAAAATACGAGAAAAAAGTTACAGTGCAAACATTGAAGAGCAGTTAAAAGTTAAATATATAAAAGCAGATAAAATAGGAATTTCTCTTTATATGCTTATATAGATTGTTATACAGTGTCAACGATGCAGCTTCAGTGTAAGAAATGAAGTTATTTAAAGAAAGGCAACATCAAAAAGATAGGTCTTCAGCCTTGATTTAAAAGAACAGAGTTGCAGCAGACCTGCAGTTTTCTGGGAGTTTGTTCCAGATATGTGGAGCATAAAAACTAAACGCTGCTTCCCCCTGTTTAGTTCTGACTCTGGGGACAACAAGCAGACTGTCCCAGACGACCTGAGAGGTCTGCTTGGTTCATTGTATAGTAGCAGATCAGAAATGTATTTTGGCCCTAAACCGTTTAGTGTTTTATAAACCAGCAAAAGTATTTTGAAATTAATTCTTTGAGGCACTGGAAGCCAGCGTAGAGACTTCAGAACTGGAGTGATGTGATCCACTCTCTTGGTCTTAGTGAGGACTCGAGCAGCAGCGTTCTGAATCAGCTGCAGCTGTCTGATTGATTTTTTAGGGAGACCTGTAAAGGCACCGTTACAGTAGTCAAGTCTACTGAAGATAAAAGCATGGACAAGTTTTTCCAAATCCTGCTGAGACATAAGTCCTTTAACCCTTGATATATATTTTAATATTATTATTACTAGACTACATACTACAAAAAAGTAGGACTCAAATGAGCAATCTGATTGGTGGAGAGCTAACCTGGAAACGGGGAGCGGGATGAGCGTGACTAGAGTCTCTCAAAATCTGAGGAAAATCTTTTAAACTGACCTTTGTTGATCTGAAATGAAGACAGATTCAGAAACTGCACGGCCTATTTCTCTCTTCAAATGTTTTCAGAAACTATTTTAGTCCAATATGAGATCGTATTCTGAATGAGACGCCATGACAGTCTGGCTGTGAATTTCCGGAGAAACCAGACCCACGTGACGCGTTCATCCAATCAGCTGCCGGTTTTCATTTTTGGGTGACAATACAGATTAGCGCCGCCTGCTGTTATGGAGACGTAATACGTCTCGTCTCTTTGGTGTGTTCTGAGGCACTGTTTTGACCAATTCGGGGAGACTAATCAGCCCAACTGCCTTTTCTGCCGACGTTTGGCTGTCGGCTCTGTGTGTCTGTGCATTTAGATGGTAAAACAACCTGAGGACTTGTTTTACGATAAAAGAGTTTAAGACGTGATTATTTAATAAAGCTACGGAGTAAAAAAATGTATGTCTTAATGGTGCCGTCTGTCAACCGTCACTCAGGATCCCTTCACCCCGAAGCATATTCAGTTACGCAACCTGCACCAATCAGGCAACAACAAGTCCAAACTGAGCTGTTGGCGTCAGGCAGCTGACTTCAGACTTGACTTGTGACTCGACCAAAAGACTTCAGACTTGACTCGGACTCGAGCTTCGAGACTCGTCAACAACCTGTTTTCATGCAATTATTGCTTTTTAAATCTAAATGTATTCATGTATTTCTATTTTCTTTTATTTCCGCATATACTGTACGTTGGGGAAACGTATGACGAGCTGCATGTCCCCTGCCCTTTGCTATAATGGGCAACGTAACGCATGCGCTATGCCTTATGTGCTCGCACTCACATATCAAAAAAATGCATTGACATGGCGACACCAAGTCGTGTGCTTTTTGTCATTAGTTTTGCTTTCAATAACTTGGTAAACAGTGGCAGTAAGCTAACAGCTACATGCTAGGTGTGTGGCACCAAGATAAATGATGCCGGATCAACAACGTCCAACTTCATCAGGCATCTCAAAACGCACCCAGATAGGTCAGTCACTCACACACTAATGTGAAAGAGACATTAAATATATCGTCACAGGTAACGAGCTGGCCAGAGACTTGAGACTTGATTTGAACTTGCCCCTCAAAGACTTGAGACTCGACTTGGACTTGTGAACATCTCTGGCGTCCGGATATATAGAAATATATTTTTAACAGTTGCAGATTGTTGTTTCAGTCGCCTGCAGGGACGACATCTCACTTTCACTGTTGCCTTGTAAGCTGGGAATGCAAGTGACACCAGGATGTCTGTTTGAATGTAGAACCATGTTGTCCTTGGGTCAAATTTGACCCTTTTTTAAAGTTTTTTTTATCAGACATTTGGGTTTATTCCAACCTAATTGCCCACATATGTCATGGGTGGTTACGTAAAACGCTCTTCAAAAGTCAAATTGAGCATTAGTTTACTACCTTCACTGAATTTGTAGTGTTTTATTCACTTATGTCTGATTATCCATCAACAAACATTCCTCTGATCTTAACTATTAAACTATAGGGGGCAAAATAGCCTCGGGAAGGAACTTGTTTTGATGGAACGTGTACGTTCAAAAGTTGTTTTAGTCGTGCAACAGAAAACTCAGATTGGACAGATAGTCTAGCTAGCTGTCTGGATTTACCCTGCAGAGATCTGAGGAGCAGTTAACCATAGTCCTCATTAATCCACCGGGGTTTAAAATATCCGGCCTAAATGAGTGAAATCCGGCAGAAGTGGAACGCCGTGGATATAGACCAGGGATGCACAGATCTGATACGCCAGATTGGCATATTCCAGTATTTTTTATATTCCCTTGGTCACACTTACTTTTCACTTGCCACCTCTGTTGGGAAGATTTTTTGTTGGTGTTGCAATGACTAATAGTCAGACGAGGCTAAAAATCACTGGAATTGAAGAAAAATAAGGGAACAGAGAGAACAACATCTCCTCTGCTAATAAACTCGGGGATGTCCACAGGCCGCACCGGCCAATTTACTTAAAACAAGAGCAAACGCCAATGACAAATGGAGCCAGCGAGAGCATTTATGGAAAGGATGGAGACAAAGCTGGCAATAATGTTCTGCAGCACAGGATGTAGTGAGGATGAGGGCTGAGCGCGGGGTTGCTCGGGGAGACGGTGAAGAGGAAGCGTTGTAAAGCGGTTTCATTTTGTCTCTGCAACACCGAGGCACTAAAGCTACAACTCAACCAATGCCTTTTTTATAGACTGTACGCAGTTTATTTTCTTCCTTTTTTTAATCATCTGCACCGTGTAACTTCATAACATTCTTCATGGTAAACTTATTAAAAGAGATATATTTAAGAGCATCTTGTGTTTCACCGAGAAAAAGGATTATTTTCTGAAAATGTAAATGTCAATGTGGTTATTTCCGTTTCAGTATAAGAAGGGCTGCTCGATTCATATAACCACGCTTATTTTGGTCAAAATCAAAATGTAAATGCAAATGTGCTGTATTGATACAGCACTTTTCAAGTCTTAACGACTACTCAAAGGGCTTTAACATAGTACAGGAACCGTTCACACACATTCATACACTGTGGCTGAGGCTGCCATACAAGGTGCCACCTGCTCATCAGATAAACAATCACACACCAATGTCGCAGCATCGTGAGCAGTTCAGGGTTCAGTGTTTTGCCCAAGGACACTTCGACATGGGACTGCAGGGCCAGGGATCGAACCACCAACCTTCTGATTGGTAGGCTGCTTTACCACCTGAGCCACAGCCAGGATTATTTAACAATTGCTCTTTGTCTTTTGGAAAAATGTAGCATTTATTGAACTTGAAAAGAACTTAGTGGTTTTAATTGTTTTTAATATGCTTGTTTTATGTGTTGGTTTTATTGCTTATCTGTTTTTAATATGCTATATGTGCTGGTCTTACTGTAAAGAGTACCTTTTTGAGTACCATGTAGAGCGCTATATAAATAAAATGTATTATTATTATTAAAAAACAGGGAAACAGTTAAACAAACCAACAGTGAAAACACCTAGAACTGTGAAATCTCCATCAATACTTTTCATATTACGAAATATGTTTAAACAATTTATTTTTTTTAATTCAGAACACAAGACAAAATAAGAGTTTACTTGTAAAACCTTATCACTCTATTATCACTATTTTGTGATCATCAGGAGCCAAAATCATAACTGCAATTAAAATGGTGATTAATTGCACAGCCCGTATATAGAGTATGAGCGTCTTTCTATTTAAAAAAAAACTACACATAACAGATGTCATCCTATAATAGTGTCACAGGAAGAAGAGCACGAACACAGCCGGGGTCGTGGGTTTGATTCCTGAACATAACGTCTGTATATATGCAGTCATCGTCACTATAAGCAGCATCCACCAAACTGCACGATTACGTGGCTGTTAAAATGTGAACATAAGTTCATTTTGAATCATCTCACGTCTCTACTACTGCAACTCCCTCCTGGCTGGCCTGCCTGCATGTGGCATCCGGCCCCTGCAGCTCATTCAGCACCAACCAACCCCCCCCCCCCCCCCCCCAAAGTTCTCTCACACTACACCGCTCCTCCGCTCTCTTCACTGGTTACCAGTTACTGACGTCTACCCGACACACCAGCCTCACACTCGACACTACCCTTGGCCGTGTCACCGGCCGTTGTGCTGCGATTGGTCTAATTGCCCAGATTTACCGGGTCAACGACGCTGTTGACCTATCAGTGGCGAGCAAGAGCCCTCGACCCCCTCGACCCTACGAGAATGATTCAGCTAATCCTCTTAAAATGTCTGTGTGTGTGTGTGTGTGTGTGTGTGTGTGTGTGTGTGTGTGTGTGTGTGTGTAACCACCTAAATATCCTTTTATTTCAGTTTCAGATGAACAAGAAGGCATTTTTGATCATTATAAACCCTGATATTGGTTTTACCTTCTTTCTTTTTTTAAAGATAATTTTTTGGGGGATTTTGGGCCTTTATTTGTATAGGACAGCTGAAGACATAAAGGAGGAGAGACTCTCACACCAACTAATGTATGATGTCACTTTCCCTCTTACTACCAACCCTAGGGCATTCTGGGAAATGCAAGGAAAACAACAAACTAAAGCAGAAGCAGAACAAAGGATGTTCAGTTCAAGTGGGTTCAACGTACATTTTAAGACAAGAAACTGTTTTTTTTTTGTCCGTTGGCGTTACTTTACATTCACATCACAGTGTTTTGAATCCTATACCCTCTTTATTTATTTTCATGTCCTCGCTCACCCATTGTTGGACGTCTGCACATCATTTCCAGCCAAAGGTTTCATTATGAGAAGCGACAGCAAGACAGCGTTCTCTGAACGCGCCTGGGCGGCTTTCAGAAACAGACAAAAGACCTGATTGAAAAGCACTTCTGGTAAATACTGGGGGCAAAAAGCTGGCGCTAGCCCAGCCAATTGGGACGAGCAGCGATTGGAAAATCGCCCCTAATTGTCGAAATTGAATCAAGAACTAACAAACCGTATTATGAAGTTAAAGACCTCGACAGCTCCGGTTAAACTCAGTCAGAAGAGACGCTGTCTGCTGGTTTCTGCTCCTGTTCATGCTCCAAATTAAAGCCATTTGAAAGTATTAAAGAGCTGCTTTTCCTTTTAAATGCTAAATTTTTTCAAGAAAACTCTGTTTCGTGTTGATATTGATTCATCACGGGAGCTTGACCAGATTAGCTGGGAATGAAATGCCTTGCTTAAGGGCAATGTTGCACCTTCCGCAAGTCCTCTACCTTCTATAATAGTTATTCCGATTAAAGTATTGCCTACCATACACTAGAAGACTCTGGACAGACTTTGAAAAGACTAAAGTCTGACACCATCTCACATCTAACGTAGACTGTCATAATATGTAAAGACTGGGGATCTTGCAGGGTCACACATTCATTTTGAGGAATTTAACCAAGGCAGCTAGCTACCGTTAGCTGGTAACTTAGGGGAACATTTGAAGATTTTCTGTTCTGCCGTCAGGGTTACAAATGAGCACAATTTGTGGCCGGGTTAGCTCAGTTGGTAGAGCAGGCGCAGATATATAGAGGTTTATATTAAATGTGAACATAAGTTCATTTTGAATCATCTCACGTCTCTACTACTGCAACTCCCTCCTGGCTGGCCTGCCTGCATGTGGCATCCGGCCCCTGCAGTTCATTTAGCAGCAACCCCCCCCCCAAGTTCTCTCACACTACACCGCTCCTCCGCTCTCTTCACTGGTTACCAGTTGCTGCCCGCATCCGCTTCAAGACACTAGTACTTGCATACAGGGCCACGAACGGATCAGCCCCGGCATACAGCCAGGACATGGTCAAACCCTATAGTCCAACCCGCCCACTCCGCTCCGCATCAGCCAACCTGCTCGCTGCCACCTCACAGCAAGGGACAACTAATCACTCAACGAAATCCCGACTGTCTAGCTGTCTTGGCTCCTAAATGGTGGAATGAGCTCCCCGTTGACATCAGGACGGCCGAAAGCCTACGCATGTTCCGCCGAAGGCTAAAAACACATCTCTTCCGAATACACCTCGGATAAAAAAAAATAATATATATATCAAAATAAATACTCTTAAAGCTGCATTTTTTTATGGCTCTTTGTAGTTTCTAAAGCTAATGTACTTGCACTTACTACTTGTTGTCTGGAGTTTGCACCTTCAAGGTTGAAAGCACTTAATTGGAAGTCGCTTTGGATAAAAGTGTCAGCTAAATGACTAATGTAATGTAGTGTAAGTGTAGTCTCACTAGTCTGCGACAGCGGAGTCGCTTGAAAGGTCGTTTGGTGTATGGTCGGCGTAAAAGAGTGAGATATTTTCCAAGTTTTTTTGAAAAGTGAGTCATTTTCAAGTTTTTAAGCCTGAAACATACCAACTAGTATTGTCTGCCCCCTTTCAATCATTATCTGAATGAATAAACCGAATGTGATCAACTCTCCGTTTGTTATTCTGCAGAAAACCATGAGCAGCAGAGACCCTCGTGCAGCCAGAAGCTCTCAGGTTCAATCCCTACGGCGGCCAGCAGTGTCCATCAACAGTCACTGAGCCTAGCTCCTGCTCACTGAAAGCCATCTGGAATCAGAGCATCCACTGAAAGCCTAAAATATACATGAAGTACAAGCTTGCAACGCTTTCACGTCCAATCCAACACTGTGTTTATATGTCATCTCCTCTTCAATAAGTAAGGCGAAACAATGCTGAGCATGTAAAGCATGAACTTTAACATAACAGTTTAAGAAGATAAAGGGTTCATTTCTGTGTTTTCAGTTTCCAGTATGACTTATTTAAAGCAGGAGAGTCAAATAATTCAAAAGGACTTTGATTGACGGGTGATTTCAGTGTATTGTGGTGCAGAAACGAAACAGAAATGGAGAGACGAGTGAAGATCTGGTGGATTGTGGACTGTGGGCTGAGTGAAGTGGCTCCTGCAGCAGCGAGTGTATTTAGTGTGTCAGAGGCCAACTGGGGTCAGCTGGAGGGTCAACTCTCGGGGGCAGCAGCTACGTTTACCCGCCTAAAAAAAGACCAAAGAGCTGAACTATAAAACAGGAGGAGGCTCTGGGTCATATTTACACACAGGGGCAGTAGTAGATCTAAACACACACACGCGCGCACGCACACACACACACACACACACACACACACACAATATATTGAGTGGCTGGTAAAATTTCAACATTCGGGCCGTTTCTGCAGCACCACAATACTTGATTCAGAATGGTTTGGCACATATTTTGCCTTTAACAAATTTGTTGCCTGTCCATATTGCGATTTCGATCAAATTGCCATTAATTGTGCAGCCCTACACACACACACACACACACACACAAATCAGAAACGCACACTTCAGTTTCCTGACATCAAAACCAACACAAAGTCATGGATGAACCATATTTCATTGATCTGGAATTCTGTTGAGAATGAAGAAGATGAATTGCAGCAGTGATGTATCTTTAGTGAAGTCGGCACCTTTGCACCGTATTTAACACGCGGCGTGGTAACAGGTCATACGAGGCGCCTCAACGAGGCATCTGCAGGTCATGGGAAGCAGCAGAGTGGCGGCTATCTAAACCTCAGACAGCTGGTCACACACACACACACACACACACACACACACACACACCTCTCTATGTGTTCCTACACAGTAACAAGCTCATGTTCCACAGCATTTCGACCTGGAAATGAACTTCAAAAAGCCGTTTGAAGAAACTAGGGGTGCAACGGATCACATAACTCACGGTTTGGATCAGATCCCGGTTTTAAGTCACGGATCGGATACATTTTCGGATCAGCCCAAACAAAAAGGGGGGGGGGGGTTAAATGATTTATTAAAAATGTAATAAAAATTGCTTTTAACAATAATAACTTCGTTCACCAGTAAATTGCTGTTAAAAGACAAAAACAGATGAGAAAAGGGTATTTTACAATAACTTTGAATGCACCGCCAGGTTGACCAGTTTTAAGTAAATGCAACCTTTAATCACATCTGTGTTGTTTTTCCGACAACAGCAGTGACCAAGTGCTAGTTTGTGTCTTTTAGCTCATCGCTTTAGCAACAGACTGTAGTATGTCCCGCTGTTGGACTCCTCTACAGCGGGGGTCTTCAACACCCCCTGTTGAATATCTCTGCTCTACAGTGAAATACAGACACACTTTTACACCGTTTAGCTGTCGGCATTTTAACCGCGTTTAATCCAGCTACTAGCTAACGGTAGGCTAACATCAACGTAACCTGCTGCCAAGTAAACTTGCGTGACATGTGTTGCGTTTTCTTGAATTTTTGAGAAAGGAGAGGTTCGGTCCAATGAAGATTTAACAAAAGATTTAATAAGAAAAAATGACATGAGAGAACATGATTTTACGCTGCAGCGGGCTGAAATTGTTGTCTCTCCTAATAGGTCCACATCTATTCAGACCCTAACCACCTCCCGATCCTTCACTATATCCTTCTGGACATGTGGGCGGTTCCTTTAAACTTTCCTAAAACCATTCCCATTGGTCCTTCGATGGCACGGTGGCATGTTGGGCGCATCTCATTGGTTTTCTTCGTTGCCCACATATGGAGGGCATACCTCTAACATAACGCGTGTTTGGTGTTACTCCCAGACATAGATCAAAGATCGCGTGAGGATGTAACTTCTTTCCAAGCTACAGGAATTGACAATCTTTTGTTCTAATCTAGTCGGCACGACAGCAGGGGTTTGGCTCCAAGACGGATAGACAAAAGGTTCCCTCCTGCCGTGTGACAAAGAGCTTCCTCCAGTATGCTAAGTGACAGACATGATCTAATTTATCTTGAGAAACTTAGGACTCAGTATGAAACTGAAAGATACTGATAAGGTCTAACAGTACTGATACAATCCTTTCCTGCCTAACCCAGCTGCAGCGTACATTGTGAATACGTCAAAACATAAAAGTACATTGATATCAAAGATCAGCAGTGTTTTCACTTTTTTTAAACTCAACACATGCAGCGATGGTTCCGTTGCCTCTACCTTCGGTTTCGTGAGCATCAGAGAGCACCGAAATGAGGTGCCGAAACCATACGGACCACGGATCAACTATGGTCCGCTACACCACTAGAAGAAACCAACACAAACAAACTATCTAAACCGTATTAATTCCAGATTGAACATATAACTCATAAAACATGAAAATGCAGACTGAGAAACATGACTACAGGAAATTAACTGCCAAAAGTAGACAGGCTGCAGATGGAATTACACTAAACCCGTCATTGCATGCTGGAAAATAATAATGCAAGTCTTTTAGGGCATCTGGATGCGAGCACGATGGGTATATTATGGTTGGTTGAGTATTTCTTTTTTTTTAAAAAGGTTCCTGGAAAAGTACATGTGGTAAAAAAAATTTTTTTTAAAAAAGGTCCTAAGAGTCTTCTAGATCAACAAACAGCCACTCTGCTCAACAAACAATCAGAACTGCAGTGAAGAGGACACAGAGGAGCCGAGAGCCACCGGTCAAATATTTGATTTGTTTCAATATGATGTGGAAACAGTGTGTGTCCTGGTATATTGTTCTAAACCCCACACACACACACACACACACACACACACATTAAATATGAATCAATATACAGAGAAGCATAAACACTGTCCCAGTGACATTAATGAAACCAACTGTGACAGTGTGTGTGTGTGTGTGTGTGTGTGTGTGTGTTTTGATGGTGACCTTCAGGCACAGCTGATGGTCTGACTGCCAGCACTTATCATATGCGTGGAATGCATGACTGAATGCTGTGTGTGTGTGTGTGTGTGTGTGTGTGTGTGTGTGTGTGTGTGTGTGTGTGTCTCTTTAGCAGAATTAGCTGTAAAACCGTCATTCACGGTCCGAACAGGAGACGCATGTTTCTCAAGACATGCAGTTCAAAGTCTGTGTGTGTGTCTGTGGGTGTCTGTGTGTGCGTGCGTGCGTGTGTCCCTTGCGTGTCTTTTATGCTATGTGATAGACAATGCCCACTGTATGTGTAGTTTAGTGTGTTGACGAGGTAGTCATAGATACACACACACACACACACACTCTAAGAAGTACAAAGAGAGCTGTATTCACCCACCCACACCCACACACACACACAACTGTTGCATACTCCGTCATTCAGGTAATCCATACTCAAAAACACAAGGAAAGACCAGAGATGGCTGTTCTACAGTCAAAGGGCTCTTCAGTGGGGAACTGAAATGCCTCGCTGATTCATGGGAACTCTGAGTGAATAGGGAACAGCTGAGAGTTCAGTTCAGTCAGTTAACATGCTAACTGCAGGCATGCTAACATGCTAATGATCATTTGCTTACATTATGTGGCTTATGTAGAGTTTTTAGCAGGGAAGAGTTTGCCATGACTACACTGCAAACAGGAGCTGCTAATGGCTAATTCTATATACTTTTAATGGCAAAATGTAAACAAATAGAGGCTAAAAAGCACTTACTGACGCCATTATATAGAACACTATACTTCCTGTTGTGTTTACACAAGCAGCCAAATTATAGGAACAGTAGATCAAAAACATGGAGCATGACTATTCCCAAAATCAAACATGAAAAAAGGCCACAGCAAACTTTTCTGACTCCATGGCAACATTATACTTTCTGTTTACATGCCCCCTTACCAAAATGACTGAATGGAAACAGTGGTTCCAAAACTTAGAGCCTGATTATTCCCCCAAATCTAACATTCGTTTGTGACACAGCTCCATTAAATATATTGAATAAAGCTGCTGAAGTTACTGTTTCAAATCTTTGGAGCGGTTGTGAAAGTCTCGGTGATGACAGCTCGACTTCAAAAACTGATCCGTGTCCTCTTGAGCAAGGCATGTCGACAGTGTTGACAAGACAGAGGTTGTGTCGGAAATGAAATAAAGGCTCAAATGGGACAATTCTCCACCAGTCAATTCCATCGAGAAGGGGGCTGAGCTTTCTGTCTCGTCCCGTGGTCTCACTACGGCACATTTTTGTTCATAACCGCACGGCATTCAGCCTGAATAGACAGTGATAGAATTACACAGCTCAGAAGACAATGACACCACATCAATGAGTGCGGAGCGTCGCTGCGCTCGGCCATTCAAAGCTTTCTCCCCCCCCCCCCCCCCCCCCGCTGACGAAAGGTCGTCCATCTCGGAGCCTGAAATCAGACTCTCGAGGGCCAGATGGGGATGATGCACGATAGGTCCGAAATAAAAGAAGAGGGCTGGAAATAGAATCAGTGGAGAGAAAAGGAGAGAAAGACAGACAGAGAGAGGAGGACCGGGGAGGACAGGCAGACTTCATAAAACCATCAGGGACCAACTGAGACAAAAAAAATGATATTTTAAAAAGGTGCTTCGACAAATATAAAAACGTCACACGGCTCAATGAAAACGTAGTAGTGTAGCTGTAGCCTAATACGGTCATATTCTAAACTCTGTGATAACACCAGGACTTTTATTTTGTGATGTTCTATTTATGTAAAAACCTTTGAGTAATGTTACGGACACTTAAAAAGCGAAAGACTTCATCTACTTCTACTTTTATGAGTAGTGCCCCAGCTCCCACGCATCCCATAATTCCTTGTGGGCATGTCAGCGCACAAACAAACACAGGAGACCTTATTTTACCCACTCTTGGAAGCCAGTGGCATGCGCGTGCACGCGCACGCACGCGCACACACACACACACACACACACACACACACACACACACACGTTAGCTCCGCCTAGAGCAGGGCATCTGTCACCGGTCATCACAGAAAGAGAGAACATTCCTCTTCTAACAACAACACACACACACATACACACACACACACACACACAGTAACACACACACAGAGTAACACACTGTAACAAACACACACATAAAAAGTCATCTCAGCAAACTAACAGCTACATCCACATTCCCGTATCCAAAAACAGAAAGTCCCTCTCAGCAGATAGAAAATTGAAAACAGTCTGAATGCCAAACGCTCCGCTGCTTTCGGGTCTTTTTTTTTAGTTTAGTTAGGTTGTCAGTTAAACTGATTTCTTCACGTTTCTGCATGAAGTGTGACCCAGTGTGAACTTGCCCCCGTGTTGTGGGATTAATAAAGGATTTTGAAACTTGTACTACATGCTGTGTGAGATGAAGAGGTGAGGAGATAGGAAAGGGGGAGGGAGTGAAGAGTCATGAGAGAAAGAAGAAAGGGGGAGGAAGGACGGATAAAGGAGAGGACGTGGAAAGACAAAAAGAAGAAGCAGAAATGGAGGAAAATATGAGAAAGGCAATAAAGCACAGACGAGTAAGGGAGAAGGAAAGAGGGGAGGCAGGAAGAATGCAAAGAAAGAGAGAGAGAGAGAGAGAGAGAGAGAGAGAGAGAGAGAGAGAGAGAGAGTAGTAGTAGTTGCGACACGCATTTGAAAAAGCGAGGCGCTAGAGAGCACTATTCGTTTGAATGCGATACAGTACAATACATTACACAGCTATGAGTTACAGTGTGGAGAGTAACTGTAACCCTCTGGAAATAATTCCTCTTTGCTTTGTCCTCGGTGAACAAAAGCCACTCTGTACGTCTTCAGATGACCACACAAGGTTTCTTCTATCGCAGCGGAGCGACAAGCTCAGCACAATGAACACGAGACTCGGGGGCTGCTGGACGGAAACACACTCACAATAAAGTCCTGAGGATTAATCACACATACAGAGTCCGTTTCTTTCTTCTTTAAAAGGAGCATTCAGTGTTTTCACTCTGCAGACAGCTACACCCTCGTTTCCATCAGAGAGGTGTGTGTGTGTGTGTGTGTGTGTGTTACTGTGTGTGCGTGCGTGCGTGCGTGCGTGTGTGTTGTGTGTGTTACTGTGTGTGCGTGCGTGCGTTACTGTGTGTGTTACTGTGTGTGTGTGTGTTGTGTGTTACTGTGTGTGTGTGTGTGTGTGTGTGCGTGTGTTGTGTGTGAGTGTGTGTGCGTGCGTGCGTGTTACTGTGTGTGCGTTACTGTGTGTGCGTGTGTGTGTGCGTGTGTTACAGTGTGTGTGTGTGTGTGTGTGTGTTACTGTGTGTGTGTTGTGTGTGTTACTGTGTGTGAGTGCGTGCGTGCGTGCGTTACTGTGTGTGCGTGCGTGTGTGTGTGTGTTACTGTGTGTGTGTGTGAGTGTGTGCTTGTGTTGTGTGTGTTACTGTGTGTGTGTGTGTATGTGTTACTGTGTGTGTGTTGTGTGTGTGTGTGAGTGTGTGCGTGTGTTGTGTGTGTTACTGTGTGTGCGTGCGTGCGTGTTACTGTGTGTGTGTTGTGTGTGTGTGTGAGTGTGTGCGTGTGTTGTGTGTGCGTGTGCGTGCGTGTGCGTGATGAAGAGGTGAGGAGATAGGAAAGGGGGAGGAAGTGAAGAGTCATGAGAGAAAGATGAAAGGGGGAGGAAGGACGGATAAAGGAGAGGACGTGGAAAGACAGAAGAAGCAGAAATGGAGGAAAATATGGGGAAGGCAATAAAGCACAGACGAGTAAGGGAGAAGGAAAGAGGGGAGGCAGGAAGAATGCACAGGCATGTCCGACTTCTATCTGTGGACATGTTGTTTGCATGCACAAAAAACGGCGTAATGCGTTGTTATCAACTGGTGTTGCTAACAATAGCTAACCGGGCTAGAGCTAATGGAAACAATGAAAATCAGACTTTTAAAATAGAACACATTCAACTCGGGTATGACGTCATTCCCAGCTCCGGCTTCCGAGTTCCGAGGTAAATAGAACGCGGCATAATCAACCTCTTTTCAGGATGGCTTTTGTGAAATGACATGAGAGTTGCAACAACTAGTGGATTACTTAGAGCAGGGGTCTTCAACGTCTTTTAACCATGGTGTTGGCCTCCCGTCTTGTCGTCCCTATCTCAATGTTTCAGTCACTATTTTCAAAGTTTTGGATTTTACATTGTAGTGTTTTTTTCCCAATGTTTTTGTCACTTTTTCAATGTTTTGGTTGCTTATTTTTGACCCTTTTTTTGCGGTTTCGACCGATATTTTTCATCGTTTTTTTTTTTTTCTTCATTTTCTGATATAAAGAAACTTTGAAAACGGGTCAAATTTGACCCGAGGACAAGATGAGGGTTAAGCCAAGGACTCCTTAACTGAAGGAGAGACGGAGCAGGGACCCCCTACTAAAGGGATTATAGAAAATGAAGTTGCATATTAAACTGGGCCTATGTTAAAGAGAGCGTTGGGAACAAGATTGCTTGAGTTGCAAAACGTGAAGGTGCTGTTATTTACAAAAAAGTGAGATATATATATATATATATATATATAGATATAAATAAACACATTACAATATAATAAAGTGGAAAAAAGAATGTAGGCTATACACAATGTCACACATGTAAGTTGTTATGTGGGCTGCTTATTGGACAAAACTTCGAACATTTGAAGAAAATTGTGATGGACATTTTTTCACTTTTTTCTCATGATTTATGTTGGTTTCTTAACATGTTGAGCTATGAGAGTCAAGCCAGCTTTGTTTTATACCACAAAGGAGGCATTTTCATCAGTGAGGCAGAACCACCTCCCCGTCCGTCCGATGGATCAACCTGAGCGGACGTTCATCTTTGTTTTCTGTTAGTTTCCCACGGCTTCTGTTGAATTCTGCACAATTTTGAGAAGCTGCTTAACACTGTTTAATCTGACAACTTTTTAAGTGTGTTGCTTCTCAATCAACCACCCGCTGTGGAAGAATTTCAAACAGGCTCTAACTGTTCAGCTAGCAGCTGACAGAGGAGCAGAGACGTCACATGGCGGCACACTCAGCCCACCAGCGTTGAAACAGGATTTTAAGGGCCGGGTGTTCAGACAGCCCGGTGTCAGGGTCTGCCTGCTGACTGTCAGTAAGACAAACGAATACATGAATACATATGGAATAAAGGTCATGTTGGAAGTGTGCATGGCACATGACTAGGGTTGGGCATCGTTTGGAGTTTAACGATTCTGATTCCAATTCCGATTCCGGTTCTGACCGCCACTGGACGATGGGGACGCTTTGTCCGATTCAATCCTCTCACGATACATGGGTGCCGATTCGATTTGGATTGCGGTTTTCATTTATTGTGATTCGACAGTATTGAGTATAGCGATGTTCTTTTCCTTCTTTAAACAAAAACAGAAGTTGAATAAGAGACAATATATCATGAGCCATTCTAAAAACTGATTGTTTTCTAAGAAGAATGTACATCCCATGTCAGTCAGTCAGTTATTTATATATAATTAACATTTATTTCATTTGTAAAGAAGTAATATAACGTGGATTTTCTGCATTTTCTGTGTGCGCTTGTGTGTGTGTGTGTGCGTGTGTTACTGTGTGTGTGTGTGTGTGTGTGTGTGTGCTTTCGCTCTGTTTTCAATCATTGGTGAAAATAAATACATACAAAATATTGATTCTAGGGAAAAGAATTGATTTTAAAAATCCTCACAAAAAAATCCCCTAGTATCCACGGGGAGTCTACAATCATCAGCTAACGATTAATGAGCAGGCATGAGCGTCTTTCCTACAGGGAGATGACCTCTGACCTCCACAAAGGGGGTGGATCATGGGAACTGGAGTCCCAAAGCAGCTGTACAGAAGCCCGAGGGAGCTGTTAAGGTTTTAAAGGGAGGGGGGGGGGGGGTTAGCCTGGTACCCTCCAGAGCGAGCATGACAGTCATAAGATGTGTCTTCATGAGTGTGTTGAGAGGGAACAAAGTGTGACTGCAGTTATTTCAAAATAAGAAAGTTATTTTAAGTCTGACTAAGATATAGTCTCACATCCACAGCGCTGCGGAGGAAGGTCTAGCTAGTCCACACAGCATTCAGATTTAAAAAAAATAGATTAAAATAAATAAATAAATAAAGAAGGAAGAGCACAAAACGACAGTCTGCGAAATTAAAGAGCGGCTTGTTTATTGCTAAGGCCATATGGTCAAAATTAAATGATTTATAAAAAAAAATGTATTAACAATAACTTATTACAATAACTTATTTCACCAGTAAATTACTGTTAAAACGACAAAAACAACCACCAAATGGGAAAAGGGTAGTTTACAATAACTTTAACCGTGTTTAATCCAGTTACTACTGTAGCTAACGGTAGGCTAACGTTACCTGCTGCTAAATGGAAGGTTAGTGTTAGTCTCCCTCTGCCAGACCATCCACACGCTGCGGAGCGGAAGGAGGGTCTGGCTAGTCCGCACAGCATTACGGGATGGGAGAAAAATGTGCTCTGGTTTATTGGCATTTCTTTCAACCAATCACAATCGTCATGGGCGGTGCTAAGCTCCGCACAGAGCCGCTGCAAAATAGTCGTGCGAGAGAAAACTCAGATTGGACAGATAGTCTAGCTAGCTGTCTGGATTTACCCTGCAGAGATCTGAGGAGCAGTTAACCATAGTCCTCAGAAATCTACCGGAGTCTAAAATTCCAACGCAAAGAAAGTGGAAGGTAACGGACATCGGCAAAAAGACATGCATCCGGCGGAATTTCCCGCGGCACCGGAGCAATCCCGGAAGTGGCACGTCGAGGATATAGACTAGGTTAGTGTTAACTAGCGTCACGTGCAGCGATGCTTCTGTTGCCTCTAACGTAATTTCGGAGCACCTGGCATTTCAGCACAGAATTTCACATTGCTAGTCGGTCCGGTAGATACCGGTCGTTTTGACACCGGTGCCATATTAGCACCGGGTTTTCGTTACCCAACCCTACTATAAAATGTCCTAATTGTCCAAGCGATGTTTGACAACACTCCTACTCAAAAAGCAATGTTACAAAATTTTAGACATTTATGGACTATTATATAGATTTCTATTTATATATTAGGCTACTTTTGTGAACCCAAGACTTTTGTAAACTCATTTCAAGTTCCAAAACAAGTGTAGGTGTGTTTTCACAAGAGATTTGAGAAATATTTCCACTTAAGCCAAATTATCTGTTTACACATTGCACTGGAACAGTTTTGGGCGTCACCATACAGAAAGCTGAATTTGTTCTGAACATTTTGATATGAAACATACAGGGATCAGTTATATGCAGAACCCTATAAAGGAGAACACAAGAAGAGATGTTAAAATGCCCTTAGACCTCAGAGGGTTAATGTCTAAAAATACCCACATCTCAAAGTATTTTCCAACAACACATCAGTCCGTTTCCACGCACAAAAGACGACAGTGAAGACGAGATGATGTAAGCTGGTGAATAAACCTTTAGGCTTAAATTATTGTGTTACACATACGGAAATAAAGGCTACATCTGCTAAAATGTCACACCTCTGGGATGAAAACATTAAAAAACATTGATTAAGATGTGGATATTATTCCACGATTATAAGACAAATGTCTCAGAACACACGTCCTTCCACTACTGGTGTGAAAATTATGGAGATTTTGAAAGGAAATGCTGCAACCTTTTAATGATGCGTCATCACATTTTTACCTTTCCCATTCCCAAAAGAGGCGGTTGCTAGGAATCGTCGTTGAGTGTGTGAATGTTCATGCGAGTAGATTAAAAAATAATCCAATTGTAGTGATAGGGAATTGAGTCAAACGCACATATTGTGCCAAACAAGTGGAGTGTGTGTGTGTGTGTGTGTGTGTGTGTGTGTGTGTGTGTGTGTGTGTGTGTGTGTGTGTTGCAGCCTGTAGTGCTTCCAGTGTTTCTGAGAAAACATAACCGTAAATACACACATTTTAGGGTTTGGAGTCTGTTCAGAAATTCATTAGGAGGAAAATTTGCATAGTTACAGCCGGAGCTTGACTGAGTTTTACCCTCCAGAAGCCCGGAGGCGAAACCAGCGAGCCGTGGCGCTTTTCAAACACGCCAAACCTACAAATAACCGTGGAAATATCTCAATTGGAGGGCGAGGGAGTGCTGAACACAGCAATATGCAATGAGCAATATGCACTTGGCGGGAGTTTGTCTAAAAGCTACTCGCCTTACAGAGAAAAAAAAAGTGTCCGGAAATGTGTTTCAATACGGCTTTATTGCATCTTCTCTCTTCATTACCTCAAATTTTCTGGCATTTGTATTTTTTTTTTTAATTTACAAACTGATAATGTGCACAGTGTTTCCTTTAGGATTTTTTTTTAGCAGTGGGGGCAGGTCTGTCCGAACAACAAGTTGAACGTTGTCCAATTAGAACGGACCCACCGCGGTGACATTGTTGGTGGAGCTGTTCGTTTAAAGTGCCCATATTATGAAAAAAATAAATCATTTTTTCTGGGATTTGGGGTGTTATTTTGTGTCTCTGGTGCTTCCACACGCATACACACTTGGGGAAAAAAAAAATCCATGCTGTTCTGAGTGAGATACGGTTTCTGAATGTGTCCTGCCTAAAGTCTCCAGGTGAGGCTAAACATGCTAGTGCTAGCATGCTAGTGGTTAGCACCCTTGTTCTCAATGGCAAAACACTGCTACAACACACCATAATCTACAAAATGACTACTTACACGTCTCTGTTCTGCAGGTATTCCACGCAAAGTTGGAAGTGTGCCCTCGTTTAGAAGAAATCTCCCGGATAATCCCGCCTTGCTGTACGTACCCACCGCCGCCGACTTGAGCTGCAAAGAAGCTCTGGCCGCCCTGTCAAGGACACTTGTCAAAAAGTACGGGGAAGCTGTTTGACGCTTTGGCCGCTCTGACGTAGTAGCATTCTATGTTCGATTATGGAAAAAGCACAAGCAGCCACTGCACGGCCAATACATTGACACTAGAAACCTTTTATAAATTACATATATAATGACAGAATGTGTATTGGTTGTTGGTCGCAGCGGTGTCTGTTAGCAGTTAGCTCGCTCGTTAGCCGCTGAACCGCAGCAGAATGCAGTCAGAGCGAGCAGCCGCCAGCTGTTGATCCGTGCAGGACTTCACCGTGAGCGGACTGTTTAGAGACGATGTGACCGGCAGGTAACGTTAACTGGTCCCTATACGCAAATGTACATCAGTGATAGGCAACCCAGCAATGGCGATGATGAGCTATTCCTCCTTTTTCTCGGAACTAATGTTTTTGTCGGAACGATGCGAAGGACGTCTATATTCCCATTGGTTGCTGGCGTTTGCCACTGCTTGCGGCTGAACCGCGTTATAGCTCATTACCATAAAGTTGACCTACTTTCAACTTTCTGATTGACGCTCTGGTCGCTCACAGCGCGACGCCGACAGATTTTCCGCTTCCTGCAGCTTAGAGAAGCCAGCTTCCATTGAAAATGAATGACTTCCGGTATCTTTAGAAGCTCAAGTCGGCGGCGGTGTGTACGTACAGTTGTACTGAATGCAGTAAGAGAAACAGCTAGCTAGCAATTGTGAGCCTTACCTAGCTACTGAGCATGTGCGACTCCCAACAAAGATGGAACAGAAGTGAGATGTCTCACTCTGTAGCTGAAACAGAGAGCTCAACACACAGGGTGAAAAGAGGAGCTGCAGCAATGTGCAGTACAACAAAAAATATGGTGTTTTTTGGTAATTAAACCATGTAAACCTATTCTGATATAACCTCTAAATACAATTATGAACCTGAAAATGAGCACTTTAATAGTCGACTCGGAAGAAAGCAAACGTTTTGACAATAAACTCCATCAACACAACAGTATGTGGAGTTAAACTGGACGGGCCCAATAACCTCTGAATAGTTCTACTTGTTGTTACATTGCAATGTGAGCGGCAGGAGCTGAACACATAAAAAGATAAATGAAGGCTACACTCTAAGAAATGAAACCAGTGACAGAGAAAAAGTTCTGGCAGCTCATTACCCGAACTTTGTCCCGTAGTAAAAAACGTATTATAAATAAATGATGTGTGTAGCTACAGTAAAAATACAGAACATCTGTTAGGTATTTTATATAAAACTCATACATCATCTCATACAAAGCTGCTCAGTTAGAAACCCTCTGAAAACGTTGAAAAAAAACTTAAAAAACATCAGAAAAAAGCATCAAAAAGGTCAAAAAGAGTGACAACGTGGACTTCTTTAATCTCCCAAAACCTCTGTGGCCGACAAAGGTTGTTAGAGCACTATTGGCGATTTTAGACCCTGTGACCCCATCAAGGAAAAGGTTAGACAGAAACGTTGTTTTGGCCAATCAGAGGAGGTTGTGCCAGAGTCTCTGTCCACTGTCACCACAAATAAAGGGGAAAGCTCGTTATTACTGTGACTTCTAAAGTGTCAGGTTTAGTTCCATCATTGTGTTAATAGTGTCAAAAACGTTAGCTGACGTTGTTGTTCAGTAGCTAGCTCGGAGTTTATCAGCTAATGAAATGACTGATTTAGCAGGGGGGGTGGTTAACACTTTTGCAAGGCACTGTATCCGTGTCACATTCTCATTAGGGGCTGAGCCCCCCCTAAAGGTCTGATCCTAGGATCGCCCCTGCGGAGCACAAATTATGCAATTCGAAATGTAAATAACAAAAAAAACAACCGTGAATCACATTCTAGGGACAATTTCTGTGAAAATATACCAACATACAATTGTTAATACACAGATATTTCATATAATATGTATTTTACAAAAACGAGAATTGATGTCCCAATGTCAGCTTTCAACCGAAGCAACTGCCAACTAATTGAACCCCGAAACTGCCCTTACACGCCGGGTACAGCAGCAGATGCCATGTTATTCTGTGGCCTGGCGACAATGGCAACATACAGTCGAGCTGGCGGTGACCTAATTCACAAGCCAACCTCCATCCCTACTGGGCAAAGCTCCAGTACGCACAACAATAAGACACACGCACGCTGCACAGCTCCATGTCTAGTGTGGCCGGCAGCAAAATGTCCCACAATGTGACCCCCAACGTGGACTAAAGTCGCTGTAATCAGGGTTTTTCCTGCATAGAGGAATTTTAGCGAGCACCTAAGGAGCACCAGTGCTAACATGATAAGAACTGAGAAAAAAAGCAACTCAAATCTTCTGTAGTGTCTCAACTGTTGAACAAGTAGCCTGGAAATCCAGACCCAAATCCGAAAGATTAAGGGTCTGGCTATGAGTAATGAAAATGGCCAAACTCGAGGGACGGCACCAAGCATGCATTGGAAAATATCACTGCAAGCATTTGGATAACACTACGACCAATGTTTACTGACTGATTCTGGACTCCGACGTCGCAGCGCTGTCGTCATCTGTTCAGCTCGCCTCTGGCCCGCCTATATCAGATGCACCGATGTGATTGGTGCAGCTCGGCTACCAGGGCATAGTTAATGAGCATCATTACTGAATGCCAGAGTGACTCGCTGAGCTAATTACAATTGTGCTCTCGCGAGAACTCTGGATTTCCAGGGTATTGAACCAGCAGAACATTAACACGAATACGAGCACTAATCTAAGTTTTACGGTCCAGAGTCAGGCTGTACCGGACTCTCGATGATTTTAACGGTAGTATTTAAATATCAATATTATTTTTTTAAGGTAGTTTTGTTAATTGGGGTTTCATTTACTTAAGCATAATGGGCATTTTGGTTTCAAATTGTCAGAAAACAACAGGCAAATGCATAGATTTCTGTCCAATAAGGTAACAAAGACTCATTGCCTTCACTGTACACAAACTGTACAGACATGGGTAGCAACAGGTTTTTGAATACTGTACAGTCCTTCCAGAAAAAAATTTGTATTTTTGTGATTGTTGCGGGCAAAAATCCTTGATTATGCAGCACGTTTCCTTAAAAAATGCGATGGAATATGCGGGATATTCATGCAATTTTATGCGATTAAATCGCGGGAAGATATGTGTGACTTTTTTGAAACGAAAATGCGGGGATTATGAAATCATGCAAGCCCCGCATATTTTGCGCGAAAATCTGCATAAATATGCGGACTTTGGCTGATTATGCATTGAATTATGCGATCGCATAATCACGTTTTTCTGGAGGGACTGACTGTATGCACAAACTGGAAAACTTATTTTTTTTTTCCTTTGATGTGGCCCTAATGCTCCGTCATACTAGTTGGAGCCGGTTACCTCCAGGGATCTGTGCTAAGCTAGGCTAGCTGTGGGGGCGTCAGACAGAGTTACAACACGCATGGAGATGAGAAGGGTATGTATGGACTTAACTAACTCTGGGGGATACGGGGAATAAGACAAAGTCCCAGTAAGTTGGCGTGTTCCTTTAATCATCGAAATTGGAGCATCCGCCAAATAGCCTGAAAATCAAATTGTCCATTATTATTAATTTCCCTCTCCAAGTGTGACAAATATGCATGATTTTATCTTGATGACACTGGTGCAGCTGACACCATGATATTTATAAATTATAGATTTTTTTTACATGGCATATCAGTAACATATGGCACAAGGGCAACAGGAAGTCACATTTAGTACCAAAGGGACAGTGTGGGACATGAGGCAGCACAACACGTGACTCGACGGCGGCCCTGACTTCCATCCAAAAGACACAGCGAGCCGACCATCTGCTCAGGAGCATTTTCCACAACCGGTTGAAAAAGAAAGACGGACGGATGGATAAAGACTGGAGCGGTGAGGTTTTCACTTCTTTAAAAACAAGACGAAAACACTTTCGCAGACGTTCCAAGTGAAGTGTTTTTCTGCCGTCACACGCTGACCTCGAGGCAATCAGAGCTGCGGCCTGCTGCGTCGGGGACATTAAATATTTAGTACAAAAAACACGGCTGGATTAAGAAAAATGTTGGCTGGCAAAGGTAGAAAAGAGATGAAGATAAAGGAGTGCTCGGGTTATAAATAATTACAGCTCAGATATTCTCTAAATCTCTCGACAATCCGGCGGGGGGGGCGGGGGAGGGAGAACCAAAAAGGGAAGAAAAAGGGATTTCCGTCCCTCAGAAATCTGAATAAAGAATCTTCATCCCGCAGCTGCTGGTTTTGAATAGCAAGAAAACACAAAAATAAAAGACTATGAGAGTCACATATAGGGTTAATAAATGAGAGGAAGAGAGGGAGAGAAAGATGTGGGAGGATGGAGACAGGAAAAAGTGGGTGGAAAACTACGGGGAAAAAGGAATACTGGAGAGAGAATCGAAGTATAATTGAGATGTAAACGGAATGTGTTAAAGGGTAACTACTGTTTTTTTCAACCTGGACCCTATTTTCTTATGTTTTTGTGTCTAAGTGACTGATGGGTACAACAACCTTTGACATTGGTCCAGTATTAAGTGAGATCGCTGCAGTCTGCAGCGGCGAAACAAACTACAATGTAAGTTAATAGGACAATTGTCCAACTTCACAGGCTCAGATTAATATTCTAAGTGTCTGACCACATTATGGAAAGGATTTCTAAGGAGGTCGACCTTTCTGTCAAAGAGTAAGATCCTTTTTTTAAACATAAAAACATCCGTGAAACTGCATCCACTAAAACCCACCAGACTCCATGCAATACGAGAATCAATACTCTGGTGCCAAATATCGATATTGTAATGAATAAAATAAGGCCCTAAAATAAGATTTCCCTGCTCCCAGTGCCGTTACTTCATGGCCAACACGCGTCAAAACGTGCGTTTGTTAATGATGGAAAAAGTCTCCTTTAGTCATATTTAGACGCGCTTGGTCGGGACCAAGTGACCCAGAGCGTCACTTTTTGGCGCTCTGGGTCGGGACGTACGTTTGACTAGCATGGCTCCTCGAGGCGGCACTCGAAGAGGAAGATGACGGACAGCAGTTTGAGGAAAATAACAGATGCCCCAGCCACGTTTAAATCCAAAGTAGTTGCTCTATAGTTTAGTCATTTCAATTTACTGACTGAAAAACTTGTGCTGTTTTCTACCAGTTTGGACTCGCAGAGAATAAAGAAAGAAAAACTGCACGTAACATTTTAACAGGCATTTTGCATTCAGAGTTACACCGATATTGTGATGTATCATTATAGGATTGTCTAGCAATATATTTATAACGCACAATTGCTGTATCGTGATATTATCGGTATGGTGAGCCATGTATCGTACCCTGTGATCCCCACACAGATTCCCTTCAGCAGGTAAAAGAAGGGAACTTCAAGCCTTCTCAAACACTAAAAGGTTTATGTTTGACCTCGGGAGCAAGTGTGACAAAAGATGGTCTGTGTCCAGCATTTAGTTTAGCATGCAAGCTTCCTTCTCTGCAGCGTGTGACCGGACAGCTCGCAGGTTAATCCTCTCATCTCTGCCTGGCAGCTAAGTACATCCCGGATTTACACAAATGCCTCCTGTGTGTGTGTGTGTGTGTGTGTGTGTGTGTGTGTGTGTGTGTGTGTGTGTGTGTGTGTGTGTGTGTGTGTGTGGATACATACTCTCTCCTGTATGTCTTACTCAGTGTGGTATCAGCAGTCGTCCAGCAAATTTACATCTCACTGCATTTCTATTTCCATGATGCATCTTAATGTTTCACCGTATTTTGGGGGGGGGGGGGTTTAAGTTGTTATTAACTTGGAAATAAAATTCAGCCTCATATCTAAATTTAGAGAACGTAACCTGGTTTTAAACTTGTTGTTAATGTTGTGAAACAGTCGCAAGTCTAGTTACGTTTCGGTACCAAAAGTACTTAGTTAAGTATAGAAAAAGATGGTGGTTTGGGATCAAATAATGGACATTTTGTTAGGTGTACTCCATGTCCTGTTACACATGTGACGCAGAGATGTCGAGCCCCGGTCTCCCGGGTGAAAGTGTTGTTCCTTTTGACGCATCCACCACTCAAACGTGCCTCCCCACGCAGAATTTGCCATTTTCAATACTTTGTCATAGAGCTGGGCAATATATCGATATTATATCGATATCATGATACGAGACTACATATCGTCTTAGATTTTGGATATCGTAATATGGCATAAGTGTTGTCTTTAAATGTTTTAAAGGTTGCATTACAACCAAAAAAGTGAGTAACCTAAAGTGAGTAAAGTCATTTTCTGAACTTTCCAGACTGTTATAACTGTTCTATTATTTGCTTTTACCCACATGGTCATTATATCTACATTACTGATGATTATTTATCAAAAATCTCATTGTGTAAATATTTTGTAAAAGCACCAATAGTCAACACTACAATATCGTTGTGGAATCGATATCCAGCTATTTGGTCAAGAATATCGTGATATTTGATTTTCTCGCCCAGCCCTACTTTGTCACCTCTACAAGATCCAAATTTTTGTCACCATTTTCTGACATTTTATAGACCAAACAACCAGTTAGGCTAATGGACAATGGACAGCATAATCGTTGCAGCCCTAGTCCAGACTCTACAGTAAAGTGTACGTGAACGTAACGTCTGCAGTACCTCCATATGTAAACAAACACTGAACCTGAACGCAGCATAGCGTCCGTTCCAAACCCTATTGAAGGATTAGGCTTAACTGCAAAGACTCTGCGGGCAAGAATGTCCTCAATAAATAGCAGTAAAAATAGCCTGTCTCAAAATGTTGGGAATTACAAACGGGCCTATCAGAACGTGTTTACATGTGAGAGGGAAGGCATATAAACAGTGTGTGGGCGCTCCACAGCATCCTCAGTGTGTTTGTAAAAGTGTTTATAGTATATTTTTCTCTCAAAGTGACCCGACGTTCCCAAACTCTTTTTCTCACAGAGCCGCCGATCCAGCCCCCTCTGACCTGAAGACCTCGCCGCTGCTTCAGGTTTCAGTCTTCTTCACTTGGCTGCTTCTATTTCTGACGCTTCCTGTCTCTGCCCGTCTGCGTTGCGATTTATTCGTCTACCTCGACATGAGTCTGGCATGCCTCTGTTGTCTTTCAGTTCATTTGATACTGTAGGGAGATGTGAAAGAAATGCATTTAGTGAACTAGGAACACTAAGTTGTGAAAGATGTGCGTTTAGTGAACTGTGGGCCTATAGTGTCGACCCCTGTGGTGTCTTCCCGTCGACCATTAAAAGAGAACTCCGAAGGCACGCGAAGGCATGACTTGTCCTCTGGAGGACATAACCAGACCACCGGGCACTCGTGGATTGTTGTCGGCAGCGGGTAGGCGACGAAGGCGGGGACGGGAGAGAAAGCAGAAGAAAGGATGCCGGCTAAGGGAACTACCACACAGACCGCCACTGCCAAGCCTCCTACTCACCAACGCCAGATCGATCGCACACAGAATGGATGAGCTATAACTACACGAGTTGAGTTCTCCGTTAAAGCCCGGTTCAGACCAAAAGATTGGCGACAAGACGAGTTGAAACTTGCAACTTCTTGCAACGAGTCGGTCTGCAGCGTTCTACAACCTGCCAGTTCACACCAATGAACTATTTGTTTCATTTATTTATTTATTTTTCTATTCCACTTTGGCGTACACACACATAGTGCATTTCACTATCTTTGTGGGGACCCGTCATTGACATAATGCATTCCCTCACCCCTTACCCTAACCATCACAACTAAATCTAAAGCCTAACCTTAACCCTTACGCTCACCCTAACCATAACCTAATTCTAACCCTAAAACCAAGTCTTAACCCTCAAACAGCCCTTGTGGGGTGCAGCATTTTGGCCCCACAAAGCTGTCCGGACCCCACAAGTATACTGTATTCCCGGTTTTTGGACCCCACTAATATAATAACAAGAACTAACTCACACTCTCTCTCTCTCTCTCTCTCTCTCTCACAGTTTTGTCTGGGAGATAAAAATAAAAATCTAGATCGGGGCTGAACAGCATGTAAATATCCCTGAAGCAGAGAGTGGAAGTGATTATCTGGATGAGACGCTAGGAGACAGACACACAGCCGCTGTAGATTAAATTAAAAAAAACACACACACACACACACACACACACAAAGCTCCCAGCACTCACAGCTCACACTCAAAGCCAAACACTTAGATAACACCGTCGGGTTAGGTAAAAACAGACTCATTACTGGAGCGATGGCCCCGATGAGGGCAGAGAATGGCGGAGCATCCTGTGACTGGACCGGAGGTTTGATCCCTGCGACAGTTGACGAGAGCGTCACAAAGAGACACTGAGCCTGCTGCTCATCGCATCGTCAATGTCAAAGTTGAAGTGTCAGATGTCAGACGTTGTGAAGGTAAAGTGTAAATGTGCCAAAAGAAACAATGAGTGCTGGTGGTTTTGCAACGTTAACGGGGGAAATAATACACTGTTTGGGTTGCACAAGGCAGCATTAGATCGTAGAAACACACTTAAAGCTATAGTGCTTGGTTTCTGCCGCCCCCGTGAGAAATTCTAAGTAATGACAACAAAACTGTCGGCACGTCCACATGATACAAGCCTTCCCGTGATCGTGCACATATTAACTGTGTCTAACTGCGTGTCAATCACTGCACATTCAAGTCCTGGATCTTCACAATCCTACCTACAGCACCTTTAAACTGACACCCAAACTCACTCTGCCCGGGGAGAGACCAACACTCAATCCATTCCTTTATACTGTCTTTTTTAAATGTGCTTTAATGTATAAAGCCTCACAGACAGAAAACATGAGCTTACATGTGCCGCTCTGACTTTGCAATACAAGAATTCAAAGCTCAAACGCTTGCTGCGCTTTTTGGGACCAACAACTTGCAAGCTGCCCAGAGTGCTGCATAAGTCCCAGTAAACTGCTAGATAAGTGAAATACAGTAGCTTCATACCAATGGCGGACATGAGCTTTCTACATCGCTCGAGACTCCCGACAGATAAACAACAGACATATGGTTGCTGACCTCCATTCAAGGAGGTCAGAGGGGGGGTGTTGACACCAATGTCCCCTTTTCATGAATGTCAGAAAACATTAAGCATGAATCATTTATGTAACTGTTAAATGTAACACGACCAAAAAAAAAAATTTTAGGTCAAGTTTTGGATTGCGATTGCGAACGCCAGTAAGGTTGGAGGACTCTTTCCACACGTACTTTTTAAAGAAAAACACGAGCATGCCATCATGTTGGGAGTTACACTTTGGCTACATTGAACGCGTAATGTATGCGGACCGTATTTTCTGCGGAATGTATCTTTTAACTGGCTACCCCTGCTGCACACACACGGCGTAGGACTGTGTGAGTCACAGGCGAGACGGAGAGCTTTTTCTTTGGGATCGTTTCTTCAGTTTTTTGGAGCCGGCACAGCGCTGTGAAAACGTCAATCTACTGTCAGCTGTTATCAGAGGACACAGGTGACAGGAAACAAGAAATGAAAACAGAAACTCTCAAAACGAAACTGCCATTACGCTCATTGACCGTCATTAAGTAATTTCCTGTACATCGGTAGTTTAACTTAAAAGAAATATAGTCACTTTATGATCCATTTCTGTGTAAAAGGGCCGCACACACCTCGCGTAAAATATATAAATAGAAGACCGTTGTATTTTTTTACGCTTGTAGAGCGGATCTCCGCAGAGCAGACGCACCACTACGCGCTGCTCTTGTGTCCGATGTCGCCAGTTTCATTGATTATAGTGAAAGCGTAGTGTTAGAACATCTGGTCGGCGTACGTTACGCATGCAATGTAGCCGGCCCGTAAGATAAAGAGTTCAATATCAATTTCATCTCTGTGCATTCAGGACAAAGATAGGTCCAGGATGTGTTCAGGCTAGCTTAGCACAAAGACAGCGGTTACGCACTTCACGCTGAACTCTAGCTCCGTTTGTTCTGTAAAGTAAAAAAAAAAAAAAAGATTTGCCATTTACCTTGATTTTCAAACGGGAAATGAACCCCCGGTCTCCTGGGTCAAAGTCCTGTGTTTGTTTGACCCAACCAGCTGCCCCGACTGGCCTCATGACGTGAAATCTAGAGCTGTGATGGAAACCGTTCCGTCATTCACTCACTCACTATTCCCTATATAGTGTTTATTAAAGTGCTCATATTATGCTCATTTTCAGGTTCATAATTGTATTTAGAGGTTATATCAGAATAGGTTTACATGGTTTAATTTTCAAAATACACCATATTTTTGTTGTACTGCACATTGCTGCAGCTCCTCTTTTCACCCTGTGTTGAGCTCTCTGTTTTAGCTACAGAGTGAGACATCTCACTTCTGTTCCATCTTTGTTGGGATTATGAGGGCGTTCCCTGACAGTACCTAGGTAAGGACTACTAGCCAGTCAGAAGCAGAGTATGAGGGCGTGCCCTGACAGTAACTAGGTAAGGACCACTAGCCAGTCAGAAGCAGAGTATGAGGGCGTGCCCTGACAGTAACTAGGTAAGGACTACTAGCCAGTCAGAAGCAGAGTATGAGGGCGTGCCCTGACAGTAACTAGGTAAGGACTACTAGACAGTCAGAAGCAGAGTATGAGGGCGTGTCCTGACAGTACCTAGGTAAGGACTACTAGACAGTCAGAAGCAGAGTATGAGGGCGTGCCATGCTAGCAGCTAGGCGAGCATTATAACGTGTGTTACAAAGTGACGCATGTTCATCATGGAAGTAAAGGCTGGACTACAACAGAGCTGTTTGGAGCAGTTTGTGAACAGTGTTTTCTGTTGGAGATGGTAAGTCCCTTTGGGGTGGACTTTGGGCTTTTTCACTTTGTAAACCGATTACGTGCACAAAAAAGATATATAACACAATAAAGGAAAGGGAAAAAGCCAAAAAGCATAATATGAGCACTTTAAATAATATAGGCAACGACTGAAAACGCATCGTTGCGTGACTTGCGTCAGGAGATGCGGCCATTGTTTGTGTGACAGAGGCGGCCACACCCAGCATCATGTAAACAAACTGAAACAAAAAAAACTTCTAATACGTCCCTGAAACAAGGCGAGCATTCAGGAGAATAGTAAAAGGTTGCATGTTACATTCCCACTGTTTAGAAACAAAAGCCCTCTTCACTTTTCCTTTTCAATTTCCGTGAGTGCTTCTCCTCCAGGAAAACCCAACTGCGTTGCATTGTGGTATACGGGAGTAAAATGTAGGGTACATCGTATGTACGCGCAAATTAGCAGTGCATTGTGGGTATCTTATAGTGGACTGAAATGAAAGTAACTGCGGAAAATTGGAACACCACTACAAAATGGAGAACACACTATATAGTGCACTATTTCTGTGATAGGGAACGGTTTCGAACACAGCTTCGATCTCTTACGCTTTGTTCACTGTTGATCACTTCCTGTTTTGCTCCCGTCATAATCACTACGGCCACTAGAGGGCGCCGCAACTATAAACGTAAATGTGAGTCGTAATTGTCGTAAAAACAAACGACCTATGGGAGTGTTTTTCTCCCTTCAGCTGCTGCAGTAAAATACCTTTCTATTTTCTAGATCACCGGCATTAAAAGCAACCAGTAATACGGAGGTTAAGAGTTCAAAAGCCTCGTATCTGTGATACTGTGACAGATGCTGTAACCGCAGACTGATCAGCTGGATTCCGCCCGGAGCTTTCTTAGCATGACATAATGCTTCACAGTTCATGGCCCTCATTAAATGCAAAGTAGGCCAGTGTTGTGTAACTCTGAAAGCATGTCCGTTGTTGGCTTAAACCAGTCATATCCACTGTCACATTAACAATCTGGGGTTATGTCTGCCATTCTGGTGGACCCTTTTACCCGGAAGGAACGTACAGCAGGACTTAATAAGCACTTTCACAGTCTCGCTTTTCTGACTCAAAGCTCTCCCGGTTGCCTGGTTATGTGAGAAAACAAACCAAAAAATGAAGGAAGCCTGTGTAACATAAGACACCGTTCACTCTCCCCCCCCCCCCCCAAAAAAAAAAGAAAACGTACAATGGCTCATTTGAAGCAGCACAGAAAAGTCACATTGTTGAGGATTACACAACAGAGTGAGGAGTGAGGAGGAGGGCATTTGATGCTATTGATGAGCAAATTGGGAGCGCGGGTGAGCTCCGGTTTGCAAAAAAATATATAAAAAAAGGAACATGGAAAAGCCTTTTTTTAGCATGAAAGGACCAAATGAAAGATGAAATCCCCGTCCTTCCTTTCTTGCAGAGAGAGAAAATCAGCTCAGATATCAGCGTGTTTTCCCTGGGTTCATCGAAGACGTAGTTGAGCAAATTTGGCGGAGGAGTTTAAGGGCTCTCTCCTCAAGAAATGAAAACTTTTTTTGGACCGTTATTATCACCATCCCTGTGTCCAATAACTTTGGAAAAACGCTAGAGCAGATAATAAATAATTAACACTCAAAAAGCTTAAAAAGACAAAGCTTGCTAAAGGAGTCCAACTACAGTCATTAGTCTTTTAGTTAGTTTGATGCTTTTTTCAAAGGTTTTGGCACTTTTTCACATTCATTCAGCTTAGGTGCTGACAAAAACGGCTCGGGTGCTGCACCCAAGACTTATAACGGCGGGGGAAACCCTGAATGTGAAGCAGAACATCCTCTGTGAGGGCGTTCGTGAGGGAGGGAGGGAGGACGTCCACAAATCATCCATCTTCATCAGCTGCACTTAAATAATCACTTCAACACTTACACACACATTTACACACACACACACACACACACACACACACAGTTAGACAGGCCATATGCACATTAACAGATGATGTGGGTTAAAAAGGTTTCTACCCCTTTTTTTAAGGGTCAAAAGCTGCAGAAGGGCTGTCACTCAATAAACTGGAGAGCTTTCTATTCAGGCAAATGCTGCAGCTCTTTTTGTTTCTTCACTGTTTTTTTCCCCACCATGTTGTTAGTAAGTGAAGTTATCAGTATGGCAACTTTTCAAAATAAAAGTAACCAGGGTTCCCGCACATTTTCATGGACAACATTTCAAAACATTACCGTGACTTTTCAAGGCCCATTCAGAACCTTAAACTAGGGCTGTAGCAATTATTAGAAATTAATAAAGGAGAGAAGACGGCTGGCGAAATTCACTAGTTCACTAAAGGTTGGTATCTATCTCGTGAACACCTTTACACAATCACACATTCACAATCACCGACCTGACTCTTAGCACACAAGCGATTGTGCCTGCTTTAGAAAGTTAACTAGTCGCAAGTTTGCGGTAAAATGCAGTTGGGTTGTCGAGGTCAAAACACTATAGCAGCTGTGAATCAAATAAACATATAATAATTAATGTTATGTCATTTTTTTTACTCTTACACCCCCACCCCCCCGGCACAAACTGCTTTCGAATCTGTGGGAAACACTGATGTTTTCATGCTAATCGAATGCATTTGTAGTTTGAAACAAGCTAGCGTGGACCGCTGATTAGCTTACAACGCTAGTTTTCGGGGCACAGGGAAAGTAAAAACAAATCGCTATTAATACCACTAAAAAGGCTCAACATATCACCACACTTCCACGGTAGCATAATGAGGGTCCCTACATGTTAACCGAAGCATTGAGAACATTGTAAGTGTACAGACAGTTTATTAAAAAGATAGATTATAAAGACAGTTGCGTTCTCGTATACAGGCGGCCGCCGTCTTGGGAGCTACTGTCTTTATAACTTTTTAACTATATACTTTGTCACCTTATAGTGCGTTCCAATTGTACTCGGAGGTCGGAATTTTCGAGTTCAAAGTCGGAAGCACGCCCCCTGAACTGTGATTTCCCGAGTTGGGAAGTCTGACAACCTCGTAGTACACAAGCTCAAAATCCAACATGGCTGTTGCGTGCATCAACAGTAGTGAAAGCTGTAGTAACATACAGTTAGGGGCTGGGCGATAAATCAACTTTATCGATTAACTCGAATGGGTAGTTAACGTCGACTATAAATATGAGTCGTAATCACTGCTTGAACAGACGACTAATGTGAGTCTTTCACTGTTGCAGAGTTTGAAGTTGTGACCTTTTCAGTTACTTTTTCTACCCCCCCCTCACCCCCACCCAAAACAACACTGTTACTGTTCTTTAAAGATTTGTAAACTAGCAGCTTTTTTCCACATGAGCAGTTGGTGCAAAGTCATTTTCATGACTCCATAATCATCCGGAGACTGTTTCTCTTTGTTCATGATGGTGTTTGATTACACTGAGATAAATCCGCCCCCTGGTCATGGAGCCCAGCCAAGGACATAAAAATGCAAATTAGGTTCATTGTCTGTTAAAAAGAAACCATCATGTGCTTCTCTACACGGTGAGATTTCAAAGATTACAACCCCTCGCATGGAAATTACACAAAGGGAGGAAGGAGGAGGAAAGAAACTGCTGCAAATTACGTGATATTGAATCATAGCAACCAAAAACGCCATTCTGTCATCTAACAGTGCTAACAGCAAAACGTGAGCCCCTGCAGTATGTCCGTTGTTTTAAGAAACCATGAACAGCATGTGAAGAATTTATGTTGCAAACTTGGAACGAACTCGGACAAGCAACTTTGATGCACGATCGTCTGAGGGAGAGTCCAACATAATCAAGAGAAGAGTCACGTCATCTGATTTTTCTTACTATACATGCACAGTTGCAAGGGTGGAAAAAGTACTCCGATCCTTTACTTAAGTAATGGGAGCAATACTACAGTGTAAAAATACTGTTAAAAGTTAAACGTCCTGCATTCAAAATCATACTCAAGTAAAAGCACAAAACTATTATACCAAAATATACTTTTAGGTACAAAACGTAAAATACTTATGCAGAACAGCCCATTTCAGTAAAATACGCATTATATATTTGGTAGAGCTGCCACCTCTCAGTCGATCAGTCGACTAATCGGTCGTTTTGGTTTTAGTAAACTACGATTTCTTTGGTAGACTGGTCTTTTTTTAAATCCTTTTGTCATGCCGAGTCACATATCAGCACATCTGCGGTAGAGACAAGATTCAAAGTGGAGAAATTCAGTTACACAGGTCTGTCGATTGATTCAACTAATCGATTAAGTCGACAAAATCCTGAGTGTCAGTCGAAGACAGCCCTAGTTACTTCCACTTTGTGACCGTTTTGGAGGATGTAGACTAGTTTGCGGTGCTGCTGTATTGTATTGCGATAGGCGTTTCTATTATTTTGTCCCTCAATGACAGTAGACCGAATAACAGAAACATCTGCCAGAATACACCAAAGAAGTACCTTTGATAACGCGGTAATATCAGTAATATTCAGGCTGGGTATTGTACCGATACCAATACTGTGACTTTGATACCGGTTCTTAAACGATATACCAATTTTAGAAAAACCAATTACAACACTACACGTAACGGCACAAATCCTTTTATTTTTCAGCTCCAACTACGTCTCTCTCTGTGCAGCCTGCCTCTACGACGTGTTACGCTTAACAGCCAATCACAAGCATTATTAGACCTTGGTAGAAGCAAGTCTGCGTTCTTATTGGCTCACTGACACTGATGAGATTTACTCCTTAGGTATTGATATTGGGTATTGAATGACGAGGCATCTTTCAATACTTGATACTTTAGAGGCAATTCGGTTGGTTCCTTGAATAGTATTGAATTCGGTATCCAACCCTACCACCTGTAGAACTGAACCTGTCCCCTGTTAGTGTTAGTGCCATTGAGCAACAACACCAGAGAGTTAGAGACCATTGTAAACATATGAAGGAGGGAGGGAGGGAGAGAGGGAGGGAGTTTCTATTCATCAAGTACAGAGGCAATTTTATTTACATCAGTAAAAGACACCATCTGGAGTACTGTAAACCTCCAACGCCCCGCCGAGCCACACTTGGCTGCGCTCCAGACTCCCAACAGTCAGGGCCGGGGGTTGGATCCCCGTCGTTAGGGGAAGAGACATGGTGTGTGTACATAGAGGGAGGCAGAGGTCAGAGTCCTCCAGCGGTTTCTCCTCTGTCATGTTTGTGAAAGAGGATTGCTAAAGTCTCTGTCTCTCTATGAACACCGGCAGCTGATTGGACGAACGTGTCACATGGAGCTGGCTGCTGCGTCCGGATTTTTCCAACGGCCATTACTGGCGACTCATTCAGATTATGATCTCATATTGTACTAAAATAGTTCACTGAAACGTGTTTCTGAAAACATTTTAAGCGAGAAATAGGCCACGCAGTTGCAGAATCTGTCTTCATTTCAGATCGACAAAGGTCAAGATTTTCGTCAGATTTTGAGAGGCTCTAGTCACGCTCATCCCGCTTGCCATTTCCGGGTGAGTCCCGACTGCCCTGTCTCCGACTGAGCATGTCAGGTCGGAGAAAATGAAGGCCGACGGCTCCTCCAACGGACGACGGCACGGAACACACCGAACAGACTCGAGTCACTGACCTCGCCAGACTGTCCAACGGCCGATTATCGGCCCGGTGTGTAGCTGCTTTAAATGCAGTCTGGTTTATTGGAAGTTATCTGTGTGTAGTTGTGAGTGTGGTCTCCCGCAAGATTTCTAAGTGTTAAGACTTCAAGGAGGGAGAGGTGATTTCACATTCAGTTTATTGTCCGCCTTCCAACATGGTGGCGTGCATGTCAAACTTTTCCATGACAGTCGGCATGCAGATCACTCCAGCTGTTTAAAGCCTCTTTTGCAAGCTGCTCTGGAAAAACAACCAGTATTGTTCTAGATCTTTTTATTAACACACCATTGCACTGTTACAACAGTCTTTTTATGTGTAGTGTGAGTGTGGTCTTGTTTTTGGAAAGTGCTCAGTGAAACACTGTCCACGTAGTGCTGAAACCAATCTGCCAGGAAGCTTAGGCTCGTTGGATCCGGCGCTGCTCAGAAAAGGTTTATCACCCCGACATACCGTTGAAACAAACAAGCAGCCAAAACCTCCAACTGCCCGGGCCTCAGCTCCAGCAGGGCCGTCGCGGCATTGTTAACATCCACAGCATAATGCTTCGCTTATCCGTCTCCTCTCTTACAGCCAACAACGTTCTAATCTCCCAAGTGGTTTGAACCAGTTTGCAGAACGTCTTGAAGGATGAGGGCAATTTTAGACAGATTCCAGGGATAAAACAAAGAGACACAGATGGAATTCATCACTTGTACTCTTTCTGTGCAGACCAGGCTGCCTCCTCCTGTGACCCACAAGTGTTAAAAAAAAAAAAAAAACATGCTTCAGAGTGTTAGAAACTAGCCTTAGGACAATAAGTTCAGCCTGATATTTGCACAGTGGCGACTGACTCTACAGACCTCTGTCATTTGGGCTTGTCAGTGCATTAAAAGGGGTACTAAGTTACAATTTTACCAGCCAATAGCTCTAAAAAGGACCAGAATACAGTGGTACTCATAAGTTTATGAACCCATGCTAAAGTTGAATAAAAAAAAAAATCATCTTTTGGAAAATGATCTTAATGCTTTAATTAAAAAGATTGGGGAAAATCCAACCTTTAAGGACACCAATTTTCTTTGTGAATGAATAATGTATCGTAAATAAATAAATGTTCTTCCTTAAACTACAGGGGGCATAAGTAAGTACACCCCTATGTTAAATTCTCATAAAGGCAGGCAGATGTTTATGTTTAAAGGCCAGTTATTTCATGGATCCAGGATACTATGATCCTGATAAAGTTCCCTTGGTCCCCCCATCATCACATACCCTTCACCATACCTAGAGATTGGCATGGTTTTATTTCAGTTAGCCTAATAGCTGGTTTGATATGCATTGAGAGATGATCTTATATTTCATTATTCATTCACAAAGAAAATTGGTGTCATAAACGTTGGATTTTTCCTATTTCTTTTTTAATTACGGCATTAAGATCAATTTCCAAAAGATGATTTATTTATTTTTTTTTATTCCTCTTTTTAGTCTTTAGCATGGGTTCATAAACTTATGAGTGCCATTGTATATGCATCTGCAGTGGGGGGGGTGATACGGTCATGATCAATATTGGTGATCAGGGCTGTTTTTAGGTCTTCTGGGACTGTTCCAAATCAAGTCTCAAGTCAAGATGCACGAAAAAGTCCTTTCAATTATTACGCCTAAAGATTCAAAAATGTCACTATTACACTTTTTTTTAGCAGAGGTGTGCAGCCTCTCCTGAAAAACAGACCGCCGCTGCTAAAAGTCATGAACGTAAATGCACCTTTATGATGCAAACGTTAACTTCAAAAAGCTGAACTAAAGAATAGTTATATATTGATAATCGATGTGTAATGTGAAAGGGGTCGATCATTGTGACGGACCGACCCAGAGTTATCACCAACTTTGTAGTTCCCCTTTCTTTGTTTTGGTTTTACAGTTTTGATACCCTCTCAGCGCTCTCATCAACCCTGTTCCAACTGAAGAGCCAGATAGTCTTTGCAGGAGTTAGACAAGACCAAAACAGAGCTACACATTCATAAGGTAGCCAGAGACGTGACTCCAAATGCAATGCTTTTTCTGTCTCTGCTTATGTGTCTTGTATTTCACAGTTTCACAGTTTATCCATTTCACTCATGTTATTGTAGAGTCTGTTTACACAGAGAGAGCACAAAGTGTGTCAGATTCTTGCTCAAGGGCACTTCAGCAGGCCTCACTGGTTGTTTATTTATCTGACTAATAGCCTGAGGAAACAAACAGATTCCCGAGATCACATGGAACAAACTCTCCTGCCTCGACCGAACCTGTTCTCATACAACAACTGCTATCAAAGGCTGTTTTACATTAGCTACTCTGCAAAGAATGCCGGCTGGCCGCGGGTGAGTCACGGGACAGCAGTGTTTGAAGAAGAGTGTTTCCACACAGCGAGAGGAAGAGGACGGAGAGGAGAGACCACGGGAAAGACCATGCAGCATTCCTCTCTGACAGAAACTGGTTGACAAAGCTGCAGTGTTCACCTGCAGAGACCAACATGTTCAACCAGCTGGGGGGGAACGACACTGAGCCTCTATTGACCCAGTGATGCTTCAGGAGGAGGTGGTGGTTTCGATTTGGGTTTATTTAATTGCACGAATAATTACAAATAGACTTTGCAGGTGCAATAAAAACCTCAGAGGAGGTAAAGAAATCAAGTAAACGGCATCAAAGAAAGTCCAAAAAGGACACTTAAAGGTCCCATATAATAAAAAAAGTAAGATACCATTTATTTTTTATTATAAAGCTGGTCAAGGTGATATATTAAAAACTGTGAAAGTATCAAATCGCTCAATCCATAGAAAAATGCACACAGCCCGTTTTCAGATACTGTGCCTTTAAACGAGCCGTCAGGACTTCTGTAGGGTTGTGATGTCACAACTATACTATATATAGGTAGATAGTCATTCCCCGGCTGCAATGACGGTGCAGAGACGCAGACGGCGCAGATGCAGAAGACCCGGAGATGCCGACCAATCACAGCAGACTGGACTTTTTCGGCAACGTGGCTTAAAGAGACAGGCGCTAAAACAGAGGGCAGTCTGGATCAGTGGAAGGACATTCCCTCACCTTCCGCTCTCTGTGTGTTGCCGTTCTCAAACTCCATTCGCATCGGGAAACAACAACAAACCTCGAGCTAGCAAGCTACACGCTGAAAATGGCAAGTTTTGAATAAAGTTTGGATCGTTTAACAAGGAAGTCCTGCTTGGATCTTTCGGGGAATGATTGTAAAGATTTAGAAAGAATATGTTTACGGCATTTCCTCTCTAACTGGGACGTTTTGGGACTGCTGTGGACGAAGTACACATGGAGATACACTGGTAAGAGCAAATTACGGTTAACCGTGTACCCAGCTAATTTAAATAGCTCACGTTACTGTATTGTGCGACCAGTTAACTTCATTTAATATTGTCTGTGGCGTTTCCTTTTGCGGGGTGTAAATGTTCCACCAAAACAAGTTCCTTCCCGAGACTATTTTGCAGAGCCACCGTCGCTGCGTCCGGAGCTTAGCGCCGCTCAAGAACATTGTTATTGGTTGAAAGAAATGCAAATAACCCAGAGCGTTTGTTTTCCCCTATCCCAGAACGTCATCTGTGGTGTAGCCAGACTTGACCCCACAGCGCTGTGGCGATAGAGCTGGCAATGCCAGACTAGACAGAGGGTGAATACAGACATATTCCGACAGACAGTCTGAGAAAATGAGTTTTGAACATTAAAGCATGTAAACGTGTTCTAGTAGAAACCCAAAATACATGCATGAACCTGAAAATGGGTATAATATGGGACCTTTAAAAGCACTAAAAGATCCATAAATAACGAGCGAGGAGGATGAAGTCAACTGTGAGAGAAAACACCATCGTTGCTGTTGCCGAAGCAAAAAAACTAAATTGTATTTGGGCAGCCCTCGGCCAACCACATCCATCACACGGGAGCTCCGTATCGCGTTCCTCTGCAGAGAATCTAATAAAGCTGTACTATTTAAACGGATTAAGCGCCTCATTGTCCGACTACTGTCTGTGTGAGCCCTAAAGCCTGACTCGCCCCCCCCCCAACCCCTCGCTGGGTGCAGGAAACTGTGTCACCCATGGGATCATTAATTGAGAGTATTGTTCTCCAAGGAGCTCCAGACAACAACAGCTGGTTTCAATGTGACGAGTAACAGAGAAGGTGGGAAGTTTTGGACCCTCATTTAAAAACCCTAAAGATTTTGAACATGAAGGTGGTTTTAAGTAGCCTAGAAATCTAGAAGCACCCTAGCGGCAGCAACATTTATTTTGCAGCCAGGGGGGTCTAGGCACTCTCCGTTGGCTTGCGAGCTGGAAAAACCAAACTCTGGTCAGGCCAATCACATCGTGTATAGAGTCGGTGGGCGGGCTTATGGTTATGGGCCTGGTTGTAGCGCTATCCTATTGCGTGCAGAGGGAATTTGAAAGACAACCGTTTATCCCGCCCCTCGGGTTGAGCTCCGTCAATGGTGAGTTCCCAGACCCAACATCTGGATGTGGGTCTGGCTTGTCAGGCTAGGTTTTAAGGACAGGATAGCTAGGATTCAGGCAGGTGGTGAACCCCAGAAAGGGAAAGGACCGAGACATATGTTGGAGGGTGATAGCCAAGGTGCAACTCTTATTTGTTTTTGGTATTAATGCATGTCATGACTTTGCTAGTGGTGCCGTTGTTCTGTGCATATGAATGATATGGACATGTAAATTGCTTTCTGCCTTTTATTTTGTTTAGTTTTCTGTATTTTGGCTCTTATAATATAACAGATGTGACATGAGAGAAACTTTGTTGTGGGTTAATTAGAAGTTTTAGGGGATAAAAACAAGCATCTGGCGCAGGAGCGGGTGGTAATTACCTCTCATCAGCAACACGGAACGGAAAAATATTCATCCCAGCGTCGAGGTCGGTCGAGGTTAGAGGGATCAGAGGGGGGGCAAAGCTGAAAGCGTAAACTGTTGCAGAGAACACAAGCAGGACTGAGAGAGAGGAAACGCAGCAAAAAAGACAAATATTTGTGCCGTGTGTTTGAGCAGAAAGAAGAAAAATGGAGTGTGTTTGAGCATCAGTTTCATTATTTATCCCAGCGTGAGGGCAAAGGAGTTGTTGCGTTCTTTTTTATTTTTTTTATTCCCTCGAGACCTTAGCGACAGGCGGGAAGTGGCAAAGAGGGAAGAAAACAGGCGAGAGAGGGCTGAAAGTGCCTGTCTGAGCGGCTTAATGATGCAATCTGCCAGAAACACCCCCTCCTCTCCCCAAATCTCCCTCCCTCCCAGCTCCAGCGATGACATCACCTCCCTGACAAGCAACATGGCAGAGAACAGTTGCACGGCTGAACGGCAGTTACGTTACTTCAAGCTGTCGCTCCGGCAACGGAGAGAATGGTTTCCAGGATTAGTGACTTCATGTGTTGTAATTCCCCAATTATAGAAGAAAAAGTGGGACAGAATGGCGAAAATCTTTAAATTAAAGCCATTTTTTCACCATGTAGATTCATTGTGTATCACCGTTAGTGTGTTACACATATGAGTGTGATATAAAGAGTTCACTTTGTTAAGAGAAATGCATGAATTATCAGTCATTTCTTTTAACGATGATCTACTGGAAGTCATTATAGACCCACATTTTATTAACCTTTATCATGTTACACTGCAAAACAAATCAAACAGTCCTAAATGAAGTGGAACAAAATCTGCAAGTGGAGTAAATGTATCAAAAAACTTCTTGAAATTATTGTCCGTATCTTGAAGCAACACAATAAGGCAGACCGCTGCACTTAATAAAAAAAAACAACTAAATAACCTTTATTTGCATCAGTGATGGGTTGAAATAATCAAATTTAAAGACTCAAAAAGAGACTAAAATGACTTGAGAAATAGAAGATTTTTGCAGCTGTGTCTATTTAAAACCCGAGTCTATGTCCACGACGTTCCACTTCCAGGATTGCTCCGTTGCTGCCAGAAAATCCGCCGGATTTCACTCATTTAGGCCGGATATCTGTTGCCTTGGGCTTCCTTGGTGTCTGCATTTTAAACTCTGGTGGATTTGTGAGGACTATGGTTAACTGCTCCTCAGATCTCTGCAGGGTAAATCCAGACAGCTAGCTAGACTATCTGTCCAGAGCACGTTTTCCTCCCATCCCTGATTGCTATGTGGAGTAGCCAGACCCTCCACCAGCGCGCTTTGGAGGAGGGTCTGGTAAAGCGAGACTAAAAACCCTAAAAACAAAGAGTGCATCAGTGTAGTCCTGAACTCCACACTGTAGAGCTGCAAAGATTAATCGATGAATTGATAAGTTGTCAACTGTTAAATGAAATCGGTTTTAGTCACGTTTTATGAAAAACACTAAAACTTCTGATTCTAGCTTGTTAAATGTGAATATGTTCTAGTTCCTTGTCTCGCCTGTGACAGTAAACTGAATATCTTTGAGTTATGGACAAGACAAGACATTTGAGGACGTCATCTTGGGCTTTTTGGGAAACACTGATCCACATTTTCCACCGTTTTTCTGACATTTTATAGACCAAACAACTAGTATTAATAGTACAGATTAATCAACAATGCAAACAATCGTTAGTTTCAGCCATACAGTGCTGCAGCGGTGCCTTCACAGGCTGCCTTGGAGGACAGATGGGGAGTTACGGGGTTTAAATGTTCTCGTTGGGACAGAGGTGGAACTCTTCCAGTCAGTCTGACAGGATTAACCCTACACGGCCTTTCGTGGCCGAGCTCATCAGAGTCTGGACGCAGCTGACTCTCCTTGAACACATAAACAAATGTCTCCCATTCAAATAGCAAAAAGATGAATCACAAACAGCTTAGTTCCTGCACAAAAGACAGATAAAAATGTTTTTGTGTATAAAAAAAAAAAAGCTCCAAATAGACTTTAGTCAAGCTGCAAAGCAACTCACACAACCACCACAGTCTGGGAATTGTTAGTCTAAATCAACGTTGTTTCATTTCCAGGATTGCTCTGTTGGTGGCGGAAATTCCCGCGAGATGTCATTATTTTCGGCCGGATGTTTCCTCCCTCTTTCTTTGTGTTGGCGTTCCAACCTCCGGTGGATTTGTGAGGACTATGGTTACCTGCTCCTCAGATCTCTGCAGGGTAAATCCAGACAGCTAGCTAGACTATCTGTCCAATCTGAGTTTTCTGTCGCACGACTAAAACAACTTTTGAACGTACACACGTTCCACCAAAACAAGTTCCTTCCAGAGGCTATTTTGCAGAGGCACCGCGGCTCCGTCCGGCACCTAGCCCCGCCCATGACGACTGTGATTGGTTTAAAGAAATGCCAATAAACCAGAGCACGTTTTTCTCCCATCCCGGAATGCTGTGTGAACTAGCCGGACCCTCCTCTGCAGCGCTGTGGAGGAAGGTCTGGCAATGCGAGACTAGGAAGCAGCTGACTCTCCACAAAAACACAAAAACAAACGTCTCCCATTCAAAAAGAAACACTAGATGAATCACAAACAGCTTAGTTCCTGCACAAAAGACAGATGAAAATGTATTTTATTTTTTTTTTATCTCACCCAAAACAGTTTGAACCCCTCCCCTCCCCCATGCACATATTATATATTATTTGCACATTCTGGACTCAACCCTCTTTTTCCTTAAGCAACAGTTATCTTGTATTTGTTTCTGTATTTGTTTGTTCCTGTATGCACCGTTCACCAAGGCAATTTCCACATAAGTGTAACTTATTGTGGCACTACAACCTCTTCTGATTCTGAGTCGGATTTGTGTGTAAAAAAAACAAAACAAAAAACGTAATAAAAATACAGTCAAGCCACAAAGCAACTCGTACAATCCCCCACAGTCTGGGAATGGTAAACTCAGCTCATTAATTGTTGATTCTGCAGGAAAATACAACTTGTTTTATGATCAGCAGCGCCCGTTTGTTGAAGCCAATCAGGGTGATGGAGGGTGTCTTTTTTTTTTTTTTTTTCTTTTTCCTCTGCATCAGAAGCTGGCGTGCGGTAACGCCAGGCTCAGGAATCTGACATTGATCGGACTGACGGTCCGACGGTGGAGGCGCAGCAAGTGAAAATGCTGATTGAGGGGAGTCTTCTGATTGCTCTAATGGCAGATGGAGCAGCCAAAGCCCATTACACTGAGCATGCAAAGGTTTACAAATGGCCTGAGTAAGCACACATGCCATCTCGGGTTGAGATCAGGAGGAGGAGGAGAAGGAGAAACACACGGAGGGTTCCTGTCTCGTCTCAGACGCGTCGAGAGGAAGGCTGAAATCTGAAAGGTTACGTGCGGTTTTCATGTCGGGGTAAAAGATGAAAGCAACTTCTGCATCGCATCAAGTTATCTCGGTTTAGAATTGAATCATAATACTGCTGCTACGTATTAATCACACTGTACTTATATATGTTCTTATGTACTTTATGTTGACACTGCAATACAATAGAATGGGTACAATCCATTTGATTGTCTTTTTAACCTAATCTTTTACTTCTACTTAAAGTTTTTTTTTATTTTTTTATTTATTTCTTACTGTGGCTGTTACTTTATACACTTATTGACTCGCTCTTTTCTTACTCTTATTTTACCTTGAATTTGTCCGTGAGCAACTGCAGGGGTGATTCTAGGATCAGACCTTTAGGGGGGCTCAGCCCCTAATGACAGTGTGACACAGATACAGTGCCTTGCAAAAGTGTTAAACCCCCCACGCCAGCTAACATTTTTTGACACTATTAACTAGTGTTGGGCATCGTTTGGATTTTAACAATTCTGATTCTAAGTCCGATTCCGGTTCCGATTCTTTGAGGGTGGAGTTGAAACGGGTCACATGCTTATTTCACAGATAAGAGGAATGTTTTAAGTAACACATTACTTGAAGGTATGGACATTATCGTGACATGACACTGTCATAACTATGACATGACACTATCATGAACGTGTCATAAACAAGTCATAAACGTTTATGACTTCTGTCATTAAGTGTCATTTGGTTTTTGTCATGACAAGTTGACATTGTTTGGGTTGTCTTGATTATGACATCTTGACATTAATCAAAGTGACATTACCAGAAGTTGTCTTGGTCATGACAAGTTGACATTACATTTGTTTGGAGTGTCCTTATTAAGACAACTTGACATTAAACAGGATGCCATTATGTCAAGTTGTCATGACAAAGACATCCTCTGGTAATGTCATCCTGGTTAATGTCATGCTGTCATTACAAAGACATCCCAAACTAATTGAATGCCGCCTTTAATTTGACAGGACAGCTAGGTGAGAAAGGAGAGAGAGAAGGGGGAGGACATGCAGGAAATTGTCACAGGTCGGATTCGAACCCTGGACCTCTGCGTCGAGGCATAAACATCTCAGTATATGTGCGCCTGCTTTACCCACTGAACCAACCCGGCCACATTTACAGGGCTTTTTCAGTGTAAAATAAAGCCACACCAGAGCGCTGTTTACTGTGCTCCAAGGCTGCAACACAACAAGCGCCTGGCCGCTACGGAAACCAAAACTTAGGCATATTAAACTGGGAAGCGATGGTCGGATTTGAAACCAAATCCTCTAAACGATTCCAATAAAGAAACGATTGTACGGGAATCGTAAGAAATGATTCCAAGTAGGAATTGGTTCTCGATGCCCAACCCTACTATTAACACTATGATGGAACTAAACCTGAAACTTTGACACAATGTTCTAACATTCAGCAATTGTAGTTGCTTACGTTTCAATTTGGGTTCTGATCTTCGCCATGAAATGACCAACGTCTTCTCCGGGGACTACCAACGTTAAACTTCACAACCGTCTCCTGCTGTCCCTCTGACAGATCAAACAGACACTCAGCCAAAAGTGGGAGTCTGGCACAACCTCCTCTGATTGGCCAACACTACGTTTCTGTTAACCCTTTCCTTGACGAGGTTACAGGTGCATAGCATCGGCGACAGACACACAGGATATTAAACCTATTTCAAGACCTTTGAACCTGTAATTATTTGTCCTCTGTAAGACAAGACATTTAGGGGGGCTTGAGTCCCCCTAAAAAGGGTCTACATGCGCAACTGTAACTAAATAATTTCCCTGAGGGGATGAATAAAGTATTCTGATTCTCATAAAAAGTTTGAAAAAAAAAATAAAAAATCAAACTGCGTTTGAATATTTCAATATCAGAAAGGTCAGATATAGGACATTACATTTTTTTTCATTTTAAAGTACTTTCATTTGTCCTGCACCTGCCAGAAGGTGGGATACATATGGATGGGACACAATTACTTTTATAAATTCAGATATAGGACCAGCCTGAAACTGCTGCCGGATCATTAACAGGTGTTCATGTATTTTTGTCCAACGCCTTCTCGGCTTGACTGATTAAGAATTGCTGGCGTCCTCTTTCTGTTACAGAGAGTTCTCTTTAGGGTTAGGTTCGGGTTAAGACGCAGTGCCTGGGTTAGGGTTAGGGTTAGGGTACATCGGTTGTTTTGGTCTTAGTCGACCAATGCCTACCATACACTACATCTGGTCTCATTTGTAGTCGTAATGCAGCGAATTAGACTTGGAGTAGGAAAAAAGAAAGAACTACAACACCACGTAATAAAAATAAAACATTGTAAAGCACTGCGGGAGCATTTCAATGAGAAAATTAAGACCCGTTTAAAATTATTTAAGACCGTGGCCGGGTTGTCAGCGGGTAGACCAGGCGCACATATACTGAGAGGTTTATGCCTCGACGCAGAGGTCCAGGGTTCAAATCCGACCTGTGATGATTTCCTGCATGTCTTCCCCCTCTCTCCCCCTCTCTGTCCTATCAAATAAAGGCGGAAAAGCCCAAAAAGAAATCTTAAAAATTTTTGATTTTGGGATTTGAAACTTTTTAAAGACCCAGTGGAAACCCAGAGTTAATTCCATCTGCACTCTAAACATACAAAACAAATAACCTGATTGTGACTCACAATAAAAATCACAGCTTCGGTTAGTTTTTTTTTTTTTTTTGAAAGCTTCTTCATCTTCGCTTGAGGCCTGACAGGAACGTCAACCCGTCTCTCTTGCTGAGAGCTGACAACCTGAAGCCGGCTGAAAACAAACGGCTGTTCCAACCCCGCTGACATTTCCACCCAGCCCTCAGATTTGCTGTGCTGCGAGGCGGCTGACAGAGAGGGCAGATGAATATTTATGGCGCTTTGTGCCTCCTGCGAGAAGGCCACCCGGCTCTCAGAGAGGAGGGCGACAGCTGATGACGAAACGTGCGGACTGACTGCTTGTACCTCAACCTCATGCTGTGTTTAGACCCAAATTCTCGGTTTTTAAGCTTTATTAATCCGCCGAAGCTTAATGTGTTTATGTCTGCAGGAGTTGTAACTGCTCAAGACAATCGCACCATCACCATACCATCCATTGTGAGCTGCAGAGACTTTTACTTACTCCAGGCCATCGGGCAACCCTTACTCTTGAACCCTGCTATTACACTGTTAAGTGCTTCTATTAGTTTCTTCACCTCTTGAGTGTGGTTTGGAGCTGTGTGTGTAAAGCTGCTAGGGTTGGGTACCGAAACGCGCCGACGTAAACAGTAGTAACAAGACCGAACAAGAACGGAAATTTTGGTGCCTCATTTCGGTGCCTCATTTCGGTGCCTGACTTTACACTACACCTGACAGCAGCTAACGTTAGCCTACCTTTAGCTAGCAGCTGGATTAAACACGGTTAAAATGCTGACAGCTAACGTTAAACAGTGGAAAGTGTGACTGTATTTCACTGTAGAGGATTCAACACAGACAGGTGCGTTCACTTGAAACAGGTAGCCTCGTGGTGCATTCAAAGTTATTGTGAAATACCCTTTTCCCATCTGGTGGTTGTTTTTGTCGTTCAACAGCAATTTACTGGTGAAATAAGTTATTGTTATAAGTTACAGTTGTTACATTATTATTAAATCATTTAATTTTAACATATTGCCTTAGCAATAAACAAGCTGCTCTTTAATGTCGCCGACTGTTGTTGAGTACCCTTCTTTTTTTTTCTTCACTTTATTAAAAAGTATCGGTTCAGGCACCGGCACCGTTTTCGGTCGGCATCGGCATCGCTTTAGCACCGGTATCGGAAAAAACCCAAACGATACCCAACCCTAAAAGCCGGCTACACATGATAGGCGGCAAAACCGCTTTGCACTGGCCATTCCATTGATTTCCTACGGGGAAATGGCGTCGCGCACCGCTCGGATTTTCCGCTTTGCGCTGCACTCAAAGTTCAAATTACTTCAACTTTGACCTAGTTGCCGCTGACCTTTCGAAAGCACGACCAATGAGATAACAGCTGGCGTTACCTTGCAACGGGGAAATAGCTTCCATGCCACCCTTGATGACGAATACCTGCGCTGCAAGTTGCTCTCTGCGCTTTGCTCTGCGCCCGACCTAGCAGTGCGCAGAAACAAATCGCGTACCATGTGTAGGCGGCTTAACTCTCTCAGGGGCCTTGTCTACCAACAGCAAAGTGCTTCATGATGAAGAAGAAGATGAAGAAGAAGAAGGCGCCACTGAGGGACGAGGAAAAAGCTGCAGCAGGATGATTGGTATTCGACAGAACAAAGTGTGAATGTAAGGGCTCTGGGGGATCGGATACAGCTGCTGTTGTGGTAAAGGAAACATAGCTTTTCATTTTGTTTTTCTCTACTTGAGTGGAAGGTTTAACATGTTCTTCTGTGTGCTGAGTGAGTTTCATGACCCTGTGAGAAAATAATTTTTCTCCGTCCTGAAAGAAACGTTGGTGCCCAAGGAATAGCCCCCCCCCCCCCACCTCCACAGCCGCACGTTGGCTGCGTTTGTTCAACTCGAGAGGCTGATCTGAAGTGTTGCTCACCTCAGCTGGCTCGCCCCGGGACTGTTTTTAACAACAGCCTGCGTCTGCAATAAAAGCGACAATATCATCGGATATTTCTCCAGCGGGAGTCAAGTGAGGACAACGGGCCGATTTAGGCGGAGCGACTGCGCGTCTGGAGTCCTGAATCACCGCTCACGTCGCTCCAGGGAGCCAACAAAGAGACCAAAATATGAATTTATGGCCCTGCCGAGTGATAGAAGAGCTCTGCTCTAAAGTAGAACGAGCCTCTCTCTCTCTCTCTCTCTCTCTCCATCCATCCCCACAGGTCGTAATCTCCCAGGAAAGGAGGAGAGGAAAATAACATCTCTATGGCAACGGCCGGTCTAAAAGGTGAGACGTTGCGGTGCAGGAGAAGACACAGAGCAACCACGGGCGCCCAGACACAAACTCACGTTCATCCTGAACATGTTTCCACCCCGCAGTAAACTGATCTTTACGTACAACACTGAATTACTTTGAGAGGGGAACTAGCTTGTTGTGATTCATTTCATCAGCATTAGATATAAACAGAAATCTGAAGGAGCTTCTTCCCTTCTTCCTGAACGGAGCTCAAATATTTATCTGCTGATTAACAAATGCTAAATGAGAGAAAAATCAATGTGAAATTACTTTTTGAATATCTGTTTTGTTTGTTTTTACAGCATGTATTAAAGAAACTGATTATTAGTTATTAGTTAACCACTTTAACTAAAATGATCATGGGGGGAATGAAGATCTTGACGATATCCTCCACATATGAGACTTTTTCTCTTTCTCCCTGCAGACTCTGTGTGTGTGTGTGTGTGTGTGTGTGTGTGTGTGTGTGTGTGTGTGTGTGTGTTTTAATACACTAGATTCTGTATAAAATCAGTTAGGTGCTCCCATCCAAAGGTGTGTGTGTGCATGTGTGCGTGTGTGTATATGCGTGTGTGTGTGTGTGTGTGTGTGTGTGTTTTAAGACACTAGATTCTGTATAAAATCGGTTAGGTGCTCCCATCCAAAGGTGTGTGTGTGCATGTGTGCGTGTGTGTATATGTGTGTGTGTGTGTGTGTGTCTGTACGTGTGTGCCTGTGTCTGTACGTGTGTGCCTGTGTGTGTGTGTGTGTGCCTGTGTGTGCGTTTGCGTGTGTGTGTACGTGCGAAGACACTACATAATGTATATAATCTGTTAGGTGCTCCCATCCAAAGGTCGGGCCACACCCGGTTCGTTATCGATCGCCGGGGCAACCAATAAAAGGCTCAACAAAGTGACATCATTGTTGCCGTTGCGCCCACCTGTCGCAAACAATCAAGATTACGCCTGTCTTTTTTAACTGACTTGGATTAAGCAGTTAATTACATTTAATCAAGTGAATAAAAACTTTTCTTGCAGCTGATTTTGCAGGTTTTCCAGTTCTGCGACGTCACAACGGTCATCGTATACTGTACAGCGGGTGATAAACTGCAGTGGGAAACATGGAGATAAATATGCTGAATAATAATTAACGAGGTAAAGTATTTTTGGCATGACGTGTGTCTACGGTCTCTTCAAAAGTTTCCAAGTCTTCTTCTCGACTGTGTGTCCATCAGTCGGTTGGATTAATATTTGTGCGTTTGTCTGTTTTTATTTAGACAAATGCATAAAACACAGCCACTGATAGTGAAAGACCCTACATGCTGTATATAATCTGTTAGGCGCTCCCATCCAAAGGTGGGTGGGTGGGTGTGTGTGTGTGTGTGTGTGTGTATGTGTGTGCTTGTTTAACTATATTCGTGGGGTCTAAAAACCGGTAGTCCAGTAGACAGCTTTGTGGGGCCAAAATGCTGGACCCCACAAGGTTAAAGGTCTGTTTGAGGGTTAAGGTTAGGGTAAGGGTTAAGGTTAGGCATTTAGTTGTGATGGTTAAGGTTAGGGTAAGGATTAAGGTTAGGCATTTAGTTGTGATGGTTAAGGTTAGGGTAGGGGCTAGAGAATGCATTATGTCAATGACGGGTCCCCACAAAGATAGTGCCACAAACCTGTGTGTGTGTGTGTGTGTGTGTGTGTGTGTGTGTGTGTGTGTGCGTGCCAGTGGTTCTCAAAGTGGGGCCCGGGGACCCCGAGGGGTCCTTAAAGGGGTCCCCAACCAAAACGGGGAAAAATTCATTTTCAATATAATTCCATCCATAAGTAACACAATGACAGATTGTATGACTATTCTGCTCATGGGGGTCCGTGGTCTGATTTGTGTCAGTTTGGGGGTCCTTGATGTGAAAAGGTTTGAGAACCACTGCTCTAAGCCACACTCACCTACTGAATGTTTTCTGTAAAATGTTGCCCACATGTCAAGTGTGTAAAATTCACTTTAAAGCTACAGTGCGTAGTTTCTGTCGCCCCCATGAGGAATTCTATGTAATGACAACAACACTGTCGGCGCGTCCACATGACACAAGCCTTCCGTGATTTCGCACCACCCCCACCCCTCCTAGAGCTGGGCAATATGGAAAAAAATAAATAAATAAATAAATCAGATATCACGATATTGTTGACCAAATACCTCAATATCGATGTTGCGGCGATATTGTAGGGTTGACACTTGGTGCTTACAAAAAAATATTTACACAATGAGATTTTTGATAAATAATCATCATCAATGTGTATATAATAACTAAGTGGGGTAAAGGCAAATAATAGAAAAGCTAGAACAGTCTGGTAAGTTCAAAAAATTACATCACTTTACTGTAATCCAGCCATTAAAACCAGGGACAGACACCAGTTTCTGAACATAGTCATACTGAGAAATCCAGAGAGAGTTGTGTGGAGCTGATAGTCTTAATTAGCTTTGTAGCAACTCATTCGGCAACGGCTTGAATGTAACGGACGTTCATTATTATCAAAAAGTTACGCGCTAGAGCTTTGAATTTTAGAAAATTAAAGAAGAAAAACAAAAGGAAAGAAGACCGTAGACAGAAACAAAAAAATATATATATAAAGATGTAATTATTTTAGCTCATAACTTCAGTGATTCAGTGAAATGTCACTGGCTGAATACATTAAGCTGTGAAGCTTAGGCTTAGTGAGTTTGGCCTTTTATTAACAGCCAGAAATCCCATGGTTCAGTGCAGTCTGTTAGGGAGGAAAATGACATCTCTGTTGGCGTTTCCGTCACGACGATTAACTGAAACATTAATCAAGTTGTTTCTACAGAATCACATTGAAAGAGACCCTTATCTGAACTGGGTGACTGTATTTACAACATCTCGCCGTTTCTGCTTTACTGCTGCGCAAGAAAAGCAACAAGTCCTCCAAACCGTATGGCGATATTGTTAATTTCCTACCCTCTAAAAACGCCCCACAGGAGTGTTCTCCATTCTCATATCTAAACCCAGGGTTTCTGCAGGTTTCACCAAGTCAAATTCAAGACTTTTTGAGACCATTATGAATGAAATGTAAAGACCTAAAAAAGTACAACAAAATGCAGAGTCACAAAAGTACGTGCATAGTAAATAAATGTATTCAAACAGAGTAATAATACTTTACATATATACAGCGAGTTATATTTGGACGAGCAAAAGAAAGAACTACAACACCACAGAATAAAAAAAAAAGATTTCAATGAGCATTAGAGGCGTTAGATGGACGTGGGAAAATGTAAGACCTGTTGAAAATGACTTAAGACCTAGAACACAATACTTTTAGAGATTAAGGAGAGAGAGAAAAAGAAAGAGAGACATTTTCACGAGACACTGTGATCTGACAGGTTTCCCTTTTTCCTTTACATGTTGTACCTTAAACGATGAATCGAGAATATCTGCTCCAACAGAGCAGCACAATAACTGCAGTCTTCCAAATTTACAGTCAGAGCATCGCATCCCACGACCCGAGCTACGAAAAGCATCTCAGGCAAGGTCCGTGAATCTCTGCCTGCTACTTCTACGAGTGAAAACATCATTTCATCTTTCTCAACATGCATACTTGTACGTTTTCTATCAAGATCTTTACTTTCTGGTACTTTAAGTTTAGTTTAATGCCAATCATTTAGTACGTTTTGTATTTCTACACTGTGGTTTGGTACTTTTACTCGAGTAAAAGGTCTGAGTACTTATACAACTGGTGAGTCGATAGATCACTGATTTTATGACATTTTATAGACAAAACAAGATTTAATTCAGAGGTGTTCATGGGCCACATACCCCTAATTTAATCTCAAGTGGGCCGGACCAGTAAACCACTCCAGAAAAATCAGACTAAGAAAAAAATAAGAGAGGGGTTATATTCTGGGGAAAAAAAACTCTGAATTTCTAAGATTAAAGTCGTAAATCTGCGTAAAAAGAACTCGGATATTCTCTGAGATTAAAGTCGTAAATTTGGAATTGGAATAAATCACTTCTCTGCAATTTTCACACTTTGGCAAAGTCATCCAGTGGGCCTGATTGGACCCTTTGGCAGGGCCGGTTCTGGCCCACGGGCCGTATGTTTGACACCCCTGATCTGATGAATCAATAATGAGAAAAACAGAAAACCCCCTGCGTCTCTGGGCCAGAACAAGGCCGATAAATCAAACACGGACAATGGAGTGGGGTTTTCTTTTTTCCTTTTTCTCCCCAAACTGACTGTAATTATCAGAGCGGAGGTTTTCTGCTCAGCCGCAAACACAAAGATCTTTCAGGAAAGAGACAGAAGAGTGAGAGCTGTAAAATAACACGGAGGAATCTTATCAACACCAGATGGAAGGAAGAAGGAAGGAAACGTGCAGCGTTATAGAAAAGCGGTGCTCAATTTCAACATCAATGCGGCTTTTGCGCCAGATTTCCCTTTATGACACAATCAAACAATAACTTTTATGATAGGAAATTAAGTTTTCATATGGTTTTGAAATGGTATCTCGAGACTGTTCCAGCGGTATTTAAAACCTCCGTTTTTAATACACTGAACGCATTTCAGTCACATATTTGGATCATTTCTTCATTCTGAAGAGCGTTGGACTACAGGGCTGGATTTAAAAAAAATATTGGATCATTTGAATTTGCGTGCGTGCGTTCATTCCACAACGCGTGCGTGCGCGTTTTTATATGTGTGTGTGTGTGTGTGTGTGTGTGTGTGTGTGTGGACAGCTTGTTATCTGGGCTGGACCAAAGAGCTTAATATTCAGCCAGCAGCTAGATTAGTTCAGGACAACCTGTCAGTCTGCAGTGTGCGTGTGCTTGCGTGCGTGCGTGCGTTGCTACCTTTGTGAGGACCAATTTGAGTTAAAGTTTGACATTTTTTACTTCCTCAAAGAGCTGTCTCAGTGTTTTGGATTTGGATTCTTGCACGCCGTCCGCAGGGCCCCAGACCACGCTGAGTGCAAGAGGCATGAAACAGCTTTAAAGCGTCCATATTATGCTCATTTTCAGGTTCATAATTATATTTTAAGGTTGTACCAGAATAGGTTTACATGGTTTCATTTTCAAAAAACACCATATTTTTGTTGTACTGCGCAGCTCTCTCTCACTGCGGCAGATCCTCTTTTCACCTGGTCTCTGTTTTAGCTACAGAGTGAGACCTCTTTTCTTCTTCTTCTGTACTATCTTTGATTGCACTCGCACATGTGCAGTAGCTCAGATGTAGATCATGTCAGCTAGCTAGCTCCATAGACAGTAAAAGAAAGGCTGTCTCTCCAACTTCGGTCAGTTACAAGGCAGGATTAGCTGGGAGACTTCTAAATGAGGGCTCACATGGAAGTAGTTCTTTTGTAGATTATGGTGAACTTGTGTGTGTTGTAGCAGTGCTTTGCTACTGAGAACGAGGTAGCATGCTAGCGTTAGCATGCTAACGCTACGAGCTAACGGTTGCGGTTAGCCAGCTCGTTTCGGCTTGTGACGTCACAAGCCGTGCCGATTTTGAACAGCTCACCCGGAGACTGAAGGCAGGACACATTCAGAAACCGTATCTCACTCAGAACAGCATGGATGGTGTTTTTTCAAAGTTGGTATGTGTGTGGAAGCACCAGAGACACAAAAGAACACCCCAAATCCCAGAAAAAGTGTTTTTTTCATAATATAGGCACTTTAATGTAGGAACTTACTAGCTTAAAAAGGAGAATTCCAGCGCGAAATGTACCTAGGGGTTAATAGCACACGTGTACCGAGTCGACTGTTCTCTGGGATATGTTTTCATGCTAATCCAATGTGACCAGTTTTAGCGCAAACCGCTAATTAGGGTAAAGTAAAATGAAATCTCTATTTTTATACCACTAACAAGGCTCTAGCTTTATAAGCTAATTAGCGGTTTGCGCTAAAAGTGGTCACATTGGATGAGCATGAAAACATGTCCCAGAGAACGGTCGACTCGGTACACCTGTGTTATTAACCCCGAGGTTCATTTTGCGCCGGATTGCTCCTTTAAGAAGAAACAGAGAGGAGAGGTTGAGAGAAATCCACAAGTAACCAAGAAAACAATGAGCTCGGTGGTTCGGATCTCGGACCAACACGTGAGCCTCTCTTATTACTACCGTCGAGCCCGCTGCAGTGAAGGGGAATCATCTTGAGTAAACATTTGAGCTTAAAATAACTCCTGGAATGCACTGGAGGTATCTGATTTATTATTTTTCCCCTTCATATAACAAAGCTGCGATATTTCCGCAGAGCGTGTTCGTGGTCGTGCACCAGAGGAGAGTTTATTCATGTTTTAACATCCCTCCTCTCTCTCTCTCTCTCTCTCTCTCTCTCTCTCTCTCTGTGAAACAAAAAAAACCCGGCAATTTCCACATCCAGGCCAGACAACGGATCAGCACAAACCTCCATATGGAAATAAGTAGAGCTGCGAGGATGAATCAAATAGCTGTCAACTAATCACAGGCTATTTTGATACTCGATTAATCGGTTCGAGTTGATTCTCGGATTCCTTACTTCTGGTGTCGCACCGACCGCTACAAGAACTCATTCCTACCCCAGGCAATACAACTTGTTAACACGTCATCACTGAGTGTTAGATAAGACTCATACACAGACACATAGGTTCTACTTACATCTAGAGATGGTCCGATACCATTTTTTGCTTCCCGATACCGATTCTGATACCTGAACATGCGTATCGCTCGATACCGAGTACTGAGCCGATACCAGTGTGTCATATATTTTATTATGTTTTAACAGCTGTATACTACTATCCCTGTATGGATGTGATATTATTTCTATCTTTGTTGTCGGTCTGGCTCAGGTTAAACTCTTTGTGAAACATGAACGTCCCAGAACGTTCTTTTATTCTCCAGTTTGACAGTCAGTTATAAACGGAAAAAGAACATAAATAAACTACTTTAACTTAGATTTTCTTTAGGGCTTTATTACGTGGTATCAGATCGGTGCATTAACTCCAGTACTTCCTGATACCGATACCAGCGTTTTAGGCAGTATCGGAGCCGATACTGATACTGGTATTGGTACATCTCTACTTACAGCTTTATGTATACTATTTAAGCAGTTGTACATTTTTATTTCCAACGTGCATACACGTTTGTACGTTCTTTCCTTTGTATTTTGTATCTTTATTTTTTTTTGAATATTTGTTCTTGTTATTATATCCGATTTAATATTTCTTGTATATTCTGTATGTGTGCTGTGTGTCTGATATTTTGCTGCTGTGGCAATGAACTTTCCCAATTTGGGATCATTATAAAGTCCATCTTAGGCTACGTTCAGACTGCAGGCAAAAGTGGCCCAAATCAGATTTTTTTTTTTTTTGGGGTCAAGTGACTTCAGAAGTAGTGGGAACACTCAAATCTGGCCCAGATCTGATTTTTATCAAATCAGATTTAGACCACTTCCATATGTGGTCCTGAATCAGACCCAGGTCTGATTTTTTTCAACGCGGCCGCAGCGTGAACAACCGAAGCGGATTTGATGCAACTTTTACGTCAATCTACATCGACATTTGTCACAATTATGCGCCGGCGGGAGTTAAACTGCGTCTCTGTGAAGCCATTCACAACGCAGTCCCACCGCTCCTGGCTTCGTCTCTGCATCCACACAGACGTCTGGAGTCAATTTACAGCCACAACCCCGCAAAAGGCCAAAACAGCCAATGTTGTCTCTCTCTCTCTTCATTCTTCTCCTCCTCAGCACCTGCTCATTAATGTTACGGCTGCCATTACACAAACATTTTGAAATAAAAGTGAAAATGCTGACTTCCTCCATAACCTCCCTAACTTTAGCGGGACAGCGTGCTGCGTCTGATGTCATTGGTATTGGTCTTTTGCGCATGCGGGTCAGTTCGAAACCGCAAACAGTTCACACTGGAACCTGATACAGGCCACATTTTAAAAGGTCATGTGAACAGCCTAACAAAAACAATCGCATCTGAGCAAAAAAATCCCAATTAAGCATTAATACGAGTGGTGTGAGAGTTATCTAATCTAATCTGAATCCAGTTTCTTAAATGTGAGTTTTCTAGTTTCTCTGTGACAGTAAACTCAATATCTTCAAGTTGTGTTCTAACCAAGACATGTTTCAGCAATTTCTGACATTTTATAGACCAAACAACAAATCGATTCATCCAGACAATAATCCACACATTAATCGACAGTAGCAACTCTATTCATGTTTTTATCATCGCTCCTCTTTCCGTGAAATAAAACTGCAATTTCCAGACTTTCTCCAGACGACGGATCGGCACAATAGGGAAGTGAGGTATAGAGTGACAGAGGAGGGGAGGGGTATAGAGGAGTTTAATGCCTTGCTCAAGGGCTCCTCAACAGCACATGCGGCCTCTGTGAAGCTGTAGTGACACCTGACTGTTGACAATGTCTACGCCCGCCACCTCCCCCCTCCTCTCCTCCTCTCCTCCTCTGGAGGAGGAAGGGACGATGCGCGGAAATCAAAAAATTAGGTCAAAGTCTGCAGGGGATGCAAGGGAAAGCGCTGCGTTCGCTGGCGGCGCGCCTTTACAGCGTCGGCTGAGCATGTAAATAATGCACTGGGGCATCTGACCCCATTTCCCCCAGACGCACTTGTTTACACTGACACATAAAAAAAAAGGAATGTGTCACCTTGCCCCCCCCCCCCCCCCCCCTCCTCTCGTTGCTCTCTCAGCTGATGCAGATTCATCTGAAAGCTGCATTTGCACCAGCAGCAGTGGAAACATTAATATGTGCATTTGCAGTCAGCTCTCTCTCTTTATATATATATATATATATATATATATATATATATATATATATATATACACATACACATACATACATACACACACACATATATACACACACACGGCTGAGCTCCGCGAAAGCCTCCCCACACTCCATGGGAAACGGGGGAAAACACGGCTGAAATATGACACGATGATACTCTCCAGGCTGAGAGTGAGTCTGCAGCAATGTGACATATCAATCTGATAAAGATGAGGAGGATGGGGAGGATGGGGAGGATGGGGGGGGGGGGGGCTAATGACAAAATCAATACCAAAGGCTGCATTTCAGTATCTTGCAAAAAGAAAGCCAATGTGTGTTCTGGTGTTATGGAAAAGAAGCTGGAATATAATGGGAATCATTCATCCCCGCCAAAAGCTGCCTGGCTGCATTGTGTCATGTGAAAACTGTGTGTCTGGTAACAGCTGCACACCCTGTTTGTGCACAAAATCTGAGCAGCATGCCCGAGCTCTGCTCGACGGGATTTTCCAATATGACAGTGAAGAACAAACCTCTACGACAACAACTTCTTATAGTGACAAACACCAAAAAGATAAAATGTCTACGGCATTCCTGTGATATTCTCATATATATATATATATATATGAGATGCCCCTCTGGTGCTCAGCAGAGACTTTAAAGTGTACTTCAGGGTGGTGTTTATGTGCCGTGATGGAAAGATGGCTGCTTTTTCTGTTTTATATCATCGGAAACTAATATTTTGGGGTTTGCAATTTGCACAAAAAGCTATTTAAAAAAAAAAAGGTGTTAAATTGGTTTCTCGCAGTGGTGTAGTCTAATGTATTGTAGTGATTATGAGATTCTTGTAGAATTTTGTAGTTTTGTTGGAAACATTTGTCCACTAATCAACTAAAACAACTTTTCACGTAACTACATTGCTGCTTTTTGGTTTCATATCATCGTAAACTGAATGTAATAAATAAATACAATAAAATAAAGATGTTAAACTGGTTTCTGGACCATTGTAATTGGCATCATTTCACAGTTTTGTAGCAATTTAAAGATTGAGAATCAATTCATTCATTGAAAATCACCAATGGCTGCAGCCCTCATTACAGCATTCTTAGAAGAGTTTTGTAATTTCGTTGGGTGCAAGAAAGTGTACTTTAGGGTGGTATTTATCTGCCGTCTTTCTGTTTTATAACATTGTAAACTGAATGTTTGGGGTAAAAAAATAAATAAAAAAAAGCTATTTTAAGGTGTTGAATTAGTTTCTGGACACCTGTAGTGCTCATTCTCATTGGAAAAGGCAGTCAATAATGAAATGAATCAAAGGCTGCATCTCTCATAATATCACTACTACTTCCTGTAGAGTTTTGTAGTTTTGTTGGGTGCATAGCCTAAATATTCAAGGGTTAATATTGTGCTTTTTTTTTTTTTTATCTTCTATGGTATACATATATAATGTTCATATGATAGGCTACCTGCTATTAAGTAATGACTCGTTGTGTTTCTGTAGTAATTCTGTGATATTTCTGTGCACTTTTTTGACATTTTTATCTCTATTTAGACAGTTTTGATGCTATATTTATACAATATTTTTTTTTGAAATATCAGAGGAATATTATAGTAATACTATAGTTCTTCCAAAGCACGTCAATTCTGTTCCCACTTCACCATTTCACTGCCACACCGCCAAAACACCACATCCCCTGCATCCAAATCACAGCCAGAAAAAACCAAAACCAATGGAAATATGGGACTTGAACTTGTGGCAGTTGGAGCTCAACACTTTTCCTCCCCGCAGCTCAAACTCTGAACCGGTTCGTCCTCTCAGCAGAGACCGACCAGCAGCGACACAAACACCCCCAGCAGCAGCAGCAGCAGCAGCAGCAGCAGCAGAGCCCGGGGCACAGCCGCCCGAAGCTCCGCGGTGAAATTCAAGTACTCACCCTCGGATAACTCCAGCTCCAGCTCGGCCAGTCTGGCCCGCACCTCCGCAGGAAGCGGCACCGGGTCCCGGTCCGCCATTCCGCCGTAACAAACCGACTTAAATCTCTGTTTTCCCGTGTCTTTCTGCCTCTTTTCTCTCTCCAGGCTTCTCCACAAACCCCCCAAATATCCAAAGTCAGTCGGACTGAGAGTCTCTGCGTGTCGCTCTCTGTGCGGCAGCAGCGCTGTTAGCTCTCCGCACACACCAATGTTAAGCTAGAAAAAGCATGGCGGCTCTGCTTCCGGTGGGTTTATTTTAACAATAAAAGCCGAATTGGCACACGCTATATATTGAGGATCATACCCAAATGGCCAAATAACGGTGTTACAGCTTTACCGTAGCACATATAATGTAAGTATAATATATCAGAAGAATGTTTTCTTTTCTCCATACACTTCTTTTTTCTTTCTTTCTTTCTTCCTTTCTTTCTTTCCTTCCTTCTTTGATTTCTTCTTCTTCTTCCTTTACTTCTTAATGTCATGTAATTCTCCCCATCTTTTGTGTTGCGTTGCATTACACACAAGAGTAAAATAAAAAAGATTTAAAAAAGACGTTTTAAATTAATAAATATAGCCCATATTCAATATATTGATGTCACATTGCATTAAAGACAATGCTTTTGGTTACAATTTATTCCGAGAAAGTTGGTATCATTGACTTTTGTGGCATGTATTTTATATTTTTATATTATATCCATCTTTCATTATGAAGTACAGCTTTAAAAAAAAATAAACAGATGACTGATTGAGTGAATATAGTTTACACACAAAAGCAAAGATCAAATCATTTCTATAAAGTCGTCTACAGACCAAACAGGACACATAAGGTGTCTTCAGAAAGTTAAACGCAAAGCAGACTAAAATACACTGATTAAGATTTTAAACAATCTTTTTTTTACTCACCAAACTGCTCTTGTGCTTTTATTTTGAAGGTACACCCATCCGTCTTCCTATGTGACGCTGGTTAATTGTATGTGACTTCATGCAGCTCGCAGGTAGATTATTATACTGTCTGTCGGTGACTTTGGACAGATTAAAGAAACAGAAATAAATGAACACACGTCATTTTATTTCCATTGACTTCTAAGAACAAGTTGTTGTTTTGTGTTTGAAAGGGCAAAAAAATGATTAAAAATAATAATAAAATAACCGTCAGAGGGCGCCAGACATCCATCTATCCATCTATATATCTATCCACCTGTCCATCCATCTATCTACCCACCCTTGTTTATCGGTGTTTTTTGCCCCCAACGACTCCTTCCAGGCAGCGCTGCCTGGAAGGCACTAGGATTAGGCACTGGTTATGGTTAGGGTTATAGTTATGGTTATGGTTAGGGTTAAGGTTAGGGTTATAGTTATGGTTAGGGTTAAGGTTAGGGTTAGGTGCCTTGGAGGCAGCGGTCGCAGCACTGCCTGGAAGGAGCAGTTGGGGGCAATAAATACCATCGAGCATCTACCCTTCTATCTATCTATCTATCTATGCAGATAAACCACATATTCCTCATACAGAACAACATTATTAAATTCAAAAACATCAAACCAAAGAGAAGTTACAGATGACAGATATTGGCTTTGTATTGAATGTTGTTTTGTTTTTTTTACACATTATGTAACAAATAAACAAAGCACAAGAAGTCCCATGTTTAAAAAAGTGATGCGCCGGTGCTGAAGGGGCACACTACAAGTCAGTGCAGTCAAGAGTTATGAAGCTGTAGTGTCAGTGGTAAGCTATAAAGAGTTTTTCAGCTGATTGTTTTAGTGTTCTGACCCGAAACTTACCTGTAACAGTTTTACCTGATATCAGACAGAATTGTCAACAGGTTCCACTCGGTGGAGTCAGCGGATTCAAAGGTCTGGACCCATCACGCAAGAAATATCTATCAGTTTAAGAGCCAGACACTCAAGTCCACAGTCATCATCATCATCATCATCATCATCATCATCATCATCATCAACATCAGGACGGTGCAGATGAAGAAGCAGCGTCCTGTGTGAACACGCTGCCATCTTGTGGCTTTTCTCGCTCATCAGGACCAACTGACACCTAAAGCTCAATTCAAACATTTTTTTTAAGAATCAATTTTTTCAGAATCTGTAGTAATACTAAAACTATAAGGTCCAGGAATCTTGGACCGGGATAAACGATAACCAATGCGGGATTGCAGGGACCCAGGTTCCATTTCAGCTCCGAGATTATTTGTTCTGGGAGATGGGTCAGTCCTCAACGGGATGGATATAAGCACATAAGAAGCTGGGTCCAGACTAGTTTAATGGTAGTCAGACAGATTATTTTAAGAGGATGGAGGAATGAAGGGGTGCCGTCAATCCAGGAGTGGACTTGTGAGATGGCTAGGGTGGCGGCGTTTGAAAAAAATGTCATACAAACGGTTTTCCAGACTGGATGTCTATACCAAGGGGCAATCTCCCGTGCGCAAAGTTTTTCCCCCTACTATGGCCACACCAAGACCCTCCCTTCCATATCATTCACACACTACTATTGGCCAGGCGTCCATGCTTACGCAAGGTAACGTAACCCGATTTGGTCCTATCCCCTGACCAATCGGCTATCCTAACCTTAACCACTCAAGGTCAAGGTCTAACCCCAACCAATCGAGCTGCTTCGTCGGGTGTGGCCATAGTAGGATTATATTCAGGCTTAACGTTCTGCATAAATTAGGGCGTGGTCACTTTGATTGACATGTGCCTCTAGTGAGAGAGACGAGGCTAGCCCTGCAGCTCTGCTCGCTGACACTACAACTAGCTACAGCTAAGGGCTCCCGCACGCTGCCCGCGTGGCGTGAGCGTGTCAGCTGCGTACTGTGTCCGTTTTTATTTCATGTTAACGAGGTCAGAGCTTGCACACTGCCTGCGTGACACGCAAGTCTCAGGCTGCGCCGAAAACGCGTGCACGCTAGGAATAGGACCGACGCCTATTTTTCACGCGACACACAAGTTGGAAGCGTTTCCAGGCAAAATAGAATAGGAAAAGATGTTTTTATGTCATTTTGACACTAATACATATTAATAAATGACATTTTGATGTTTGAAAGTCTCTAGGTTTTGACATAAATGCAGATATAAATGTAATTAAAAAAAAATAAAAAAAAATTATCGATCAAATATTGCACCTGTCAATACAGAACGAGATATTCTGTGGCCTACTTTGCCGTCAATACTGCCGACGTTGTCTTTGCTGTAATCTAATCAGTATATATTTATGTTTAACATGAAGTACTACTGCTTGAGTGCAGTAATCAATGGGAAACATCCACGTGTACAGACAAGGCTAACAGCAGCAGCAGCGCCGCGTCAGACACGTTTCTGGTGTGCAGAGACATCGAAAACGCCACGCAGCCGCCACGCAACTGACACGCAGCAGTAACGCCGCGCTCACGCCACGCAGGCAGTGTGCAGGAGCCCTAATTCGACTCACTGCACTTGACCTTATACCGGCCGTGTTCTTGCCTTTCGGACAATTTTCAAGCAAATATCCAACGCATAATATGGCTTGCTATATGTTTGATTGTACTAATGGACCCTCCCAAGAAGTCTACGCTCCAGTTCTTTCGGTGAGTGAAATTCTAATATATTTTTTAACGTTCGTGAGCATTATTAGCACGTTATTTAGCCATAGACAGAAGCCTCTGCGAAGGACGCTATCGGTATGCTTAACCGGTTTGCACCGAATCTCAAACTTCACTTGTAGTGTTTAAATGTACAGGGATAACACTTAGAACAATGGTATGAGGTTGTAAAATAAATAGTCACTACATTATTACAGTCAACAGCAGGAACCGAGTTAACAGCGCGGCGAAGCTTTGCACCTCGCCGAGAGAAGTGTAGAACTCCGTTGCACTCCGCCTTTCAGTTACACTGACAGTCATGGATGTAAAATAAGACCAGTGACATTGTTTTTTATTATATAACTACTAGAATAGGCATTTTAGATTAGGCCATATTTCCTTTTAGCTGAAATAATTTGATTATGACCTGTTGAACACTGAAGTAATTTAGGTTGTATTGTTTGTCTCTGAGGTGATCCAGACCGGCTGGACCAGCGGATGCTCATCCTAACAAGACTTCTCTGTGCAGTGAACACTTTGAAAGTCATCCCTTGTTTTAAGACAGTCAAATTTTGCCAAATTGTGACACTTGGTTTTTATTCATCAGTTCTATCATCATCATTAGAAAGACAGTAGCTCCCAAGATGGCGGCCGCCTGTATACGAGAACGCGACTGTCTTTATAATCTATCTTTTTAATAAACTGTCTGTACACTTACAATGTTCTCAATGCTTCGGTTAACATGTAGGGACCCTCATTATGCTACCGTGGAAGTGTGGTGATATGTTGAGCCTTTTTAGTGGTATAAATAGCGATTTGTTTTTACTTTCCCTGTGCCCCGAATACTAGCGTTGTAAGCTAATCAGCGGTCCGCGCTAGCTTGTTTCAAACTACAAACGCATTGGATTAGCATGAAAAGATGTCCCAGAGAGCGATCGAGTGGGTACACATCTGTTATTAACCCCTAGGTCCGTTTCGCGTCAGAATTGTCCTTTAATGCCAGGGTGTGGAAGGTGAAGCTGGTCCTCCATCACAGGCATCAGCTCGATTCTGGTGCTGCCACATGAGGACACCCGTGCTGCAATTCTGTAGGGAGTGGGAAGAGAAGATGAGATAATGATCACACTGTGACTATGGGGAAAAAAGGCAGCCTGGTCTCACAGAATTCGGTGAAATGATCACCAACTGTTAACAGCGCATTACGTGGTGATGGCACGGAATGTGTTAAAATTACGTGTGGCCACCACGGAAAACAATGCCAACGTAAAGTCAATGAGAAGATGATGTAGCATTAAGAGCGGCTACGGTAGCAAACTTTCACCCAGGAGACCGGGGATCGTGTGCCGTGTGTCACGTTTCCTAAACCCAACTGTCGCATTCTTCTTTACCTAAATCCAACTGTCCTGTTCTTCTTTTACTAAACCCAACTGTCCCGTTCTTCTTTTCCTTAACCCAACTGTCCCGTTCTTCTTTTCCTAAACCCAACTGTCCCATTCTTCTTTTCCTAAACCCACTGTCCCGTTCTTCTTTCCTAAACCCAACTGTCCCATTCTTCTTTTCCTAAACCCAACTGTCCCATTCTTCTTTTACTAAACTCCACCGTCCCGTTCTTCTTTTCCTTAACCCAACTGTCCCGTTCTTCTTTTCCTAAACCCAACTGTCCCGTTCTTCTTTACCTAAACCCAACTGTCCCGTTCTTCTTTTACTAAACCCACTGTCCCGTTCTTCTTTTCCTAAACCCAACTGTCCCGTTCTTCTTTTCCTAAATCCAACTGTCCCATTCTTCTTTTACTAAACCCAACTGTCCCGTTCTTCTTTTCCTAAACCCAACCGTCCTGTTGTTGTCCCGCGTGTCATGGAAAGCCTACCCATGACCTTTTCCTTAACTTAAGGGGCCACATTAATTTCACAGAATTGTTCCGTGGGCCGATCACGGAATTTTCGGCAATTCCGTGAAAATGCCACAGATTTTGAGTTAAGGGGCCGTGTTCATTTCACGGAATTCTGTGAGATCAGCAGCCAAAAAAGTGTAATAATTGCTTTAGGTAATAGAGAACATAAAGTTAGCTATATGTTTATATACATCGCTGTCAATAGCAGTAATATCACACAAAGCTTTAGTCCCCTGTGGACATTAATATGAGCACTGTTTTCACTAGTGGCGTGGGGAATGAAAGATAATCATAAATATTATCAAAGTGCGGACACGGTACACATTGATTTGATTCAAATTGTTCTTTAAACATGTAAGGATATTAAGTAGGCTACAGTTGCCACAGATTTAGATTGTATTTGTGGCGGTAAATTATCTGACCAGATTGAGGGGGCCCTGAGTTAGTCGTTAGTTGCTGCAGCAGCTCGGATTCAGCCATCACAAACCCCAGCACCGTGGTCTGATCCAGGAGCGCCCCGTCCCCCCTCACTGGCCACCCACTGTGACCGGGGCTTGGCTTTGCAATGGCTGAATTTGAGGTGCTACCAAGGGGGTAAGCTTCGCTTTAGAGCTCGAACCTCCTATGGCGCCATTTTGATGCTACCAAACGATCACACGACGTTAGCATCCCATTGACTCCCATTCATTTTGACGCCACTTTGACAGCGAATAACTTTACATCTGAAGCGTTCAAAGACTCTATTTGTCCATTGTTTATTTCTAAAGAAACACGACAATGTATAAAAGGCTCCATTACCTTGTATCTCACGTTATGGCTCCGTAGCAGACGTTTTTGTAAAAATAGGCTAACGATTGTGTCATAACTAGTGTTGACGAACTGACCGAAGAGCCGGTTAATTAACCCGACTCGTGTCACTGAACCGGGAGAATCGAGTGCCATACGTCAATGAACCGACTCCTGTTTTTTTCCCTTTACCTCATTCGTGCCGTTGTGTGTAGCTGGTATTTTTCTGCTACTGTGTGTGTAGTAATCTAGCTCATTAGCACCTCCACTGGAGTGGTGGTGGTGGTAGAATCAATCAGGAAATGAGCTACCTAGACCGCGCACCAGGCTACTGAACGAGACCAAATGTAACCGTGCAACCGGCCGGCCCGCTCCAGTCATGTAATCGAGCGGTGTCTTGGTTCTCGGCAAGTTTGAGTTATTAACCAAGCCTTGTTTTTGGTGCATCTTAGATGATTGTGTTCATGGCAATTCACACATTATCGATGGGGAAGTACATCACATACAAATACACGTCATGTTATCTTGGTAGTTATGTTAAGTTAAATGTTAGAAGTGAATGTAGCTACACGGTAGGTAGGCTATCACGAGGAGACCGCGCACCAGGCTACCGAATGTAACCGTGGCCGGTGCGTGAGTCTAGTGCCGGTCAGTATGAGTGTGTAAATACTATGTTGAGACCGAATGTAACTGCAACCGCTTGAGTCTTCCGCGGTGTCTTGGTCTTAGTAGAAGAGGCCTTATCACAGGAAAGGCATTAAGGTAAGACACAGGTGATGAGTGGCAGATGTGAGAGAGGGGAAGCAAACAGTTTTTGACTGCAGTCAGACATTGGAGATTCACGCTCGTAAATTGTCAAATTGGCCATCACTTTTAATTCGTTGCTGCCAAATGGGGTGGCAGCAGAGGTGGCAAGGCTTTCTTTTAGGGTGGCATTTGCCACCCTGGTAGATCCGCCCGTTCACTGGTCTCCGTCCAGAGCAACGGGATCTGTTGGTCCAGTTTATATAGTCTATGGGTGCTACAACCGCTCTAACGTCCATCCAGGATGCCGGAGGGCCGGCAGGTGAGCGAAGGTAGCTATAGAACTTGGATGTTTTAGTTTTTATACATGTATGTTAAGCTTGTGTAACATCAGCATCTCAATAGCAAATTAAATGATGCGTTTTGTTTTATAATTTATTTATTTAGTTATAGCTATGCAGCTGAAATAGTCAGCTAAAGGTAATGGCTATGCAGCTGAAATGGTCAGCTAACGGTAATGGCTATGTAGCTGAAATAGTTAGCCAACGGTAATGGCTATGCAGCTGAAATAGTTAGCCAACGGTAATGGCTATGCAGCTGAAACAGTTAGCTAAAAGTAATGACTATACAGTTGAAATAGTTAAAGTATTGCATAAGCGGCTAATAAAGCTAAAAGTAGACCTACTAACTAAACAGTTTAATTAGCTTAAAGTAATGGATACATGGTTAAATCATTTTGCAATCTAAATACTGCCAGTTCAACAAGTGTGAAAATGTTAATATCTACTTTTATGTAATGAATTGTGTTATACATTTGGAACATACATGGGAATTGATGGAGTACATGAGTTCATCTGACAGATATACTCAGAAAACGCAGACGCTGAAGGTGAAAACTCCCACTTGACTCTGCAGTACTGCATCTTTCTAAACTGCAGATTTTCAGAGAGAGCCAGAGGATTTCCTTTGCCTCAGTTTCAGAGGAATCAGCCGCCGACTTCCAGTTTAATCCGTCGGTCGATGCTTTTGATCCTCAAAGGATTCTAAACCCTGCAGCCTTCAGGGGGAAAACCTGAAAACCTGTCCAAACGTCCCAAAGCCTTAAATAGCTGGGTAAGTTAGCGTACAGGCATATTTAAAGGTAATATAAATGCATATTATGTAGGTAACAATCTGACTCAAACAAAACCTCATTTTAAATCCTAAAACCTTTGTATCTGTGTCTTTTCTCTGAGTATTTGTAGATTACAGATACATGTAGGCCAAAGGTGGAAGCAGTATTCAGATATTTACATTACAAATTACAATTAATGTGACATACAACTTAAAAAAAAATGTAAATAACATTTTTTTTTTTTATTAAAAAAGATAAATTGATTTTGGGAATTCTATGAATCGATTTTGAAATCGGTAGAGCTTGAATGTGAAGAGATTTATTTTTGCACACTCTAGAAAATACATTTAAAACAAAAAGGTGCACAAGCCAAAAGAAAAAGACAGCGGCTCCTCAACAGTGCCTAAATCTTTATTTTTCAGTAAGCTACATTTTTTTTTTTTTCCTCTCCAAATTAGACAGTTTTACATCATGACACAGAGTAACTTAAATTATCTATAGCCGACATGTACGCTTGATTCCAGTCTCGATGGAAGAATAGACCCACACACACATAAAACAAAAAAAGAAAGTAAAAAAAGAAAAGAAAATTCAAAACAAAAAAGCCCTCTTGGAACCTCCGTTCCACATCTGTTAAAGGTGTCGTTAGGCAACGTTATCTGTCCAAACCCCAACAGGATGAAGTCATCGATTGTCCACAGCGGTTACAGAGCATGGTTAAGAGTGTTAATGAGTTAAACCACAGTGAGTTGATAAAGAGATCCGAGTCTTGTTCCAGTCAGTTGGTGTGCATTCGTTATTATATATATGTATATATATATCTTTGAGAAATCAAAGCTCCATTTTTTTTTTACGACAAGATGCAACCCTTGAGGAAGAAAACAGAATGGCACTGTCAAAAACAGGAAGTAAGGAGGAGACAGAGAGCTGAGGCGAACGACAGGCTGATATGAGGCTCCGTGTAGAAGTCCATGAGAAAAAAATAATAATAGAAAGCTCCTCAAAAACGCCAGGATGTGAGCGTTTAGGATTAATGCCGGCGATACAGGAGAGGCGTGCAGAACAGTCTTTACCGCCAAAATGAGAGATCCCTTTGAAAGCGGTACCATACAGTCTGGAGGTACCTGCACTTTGCATCAGTCTGGGTTTCTGGGTGGTATGTTTATGTATTCCACACATGCACACATTCACAGTTCAGGGATGCCCAGTTTCTGGATAATCGGCGTTTGTTTTTGTTTTTTTTAACGTCTCAAAAAGTCTGCGGTCGAACGTGCCTCGACCCTCGGCACGCTGTCGACCGCTCGTACAACGCCGCACGAAAATCTGCTCCTACAGTCAGTGCTGTCACATTGTAGATCTCTCCAGATGTGAAGTCTTTGATGGAATCCCCCAAAAAGCCGTAGATGGCAAGCGCTCAGCAATGTACAGGTTTTAACTTGCCCAGTCGAGACAAAAAAAACAACAGCTGTTATTATGGCACAGTTATTGGTTTTCTTTGCCACATCAAAATGCAGTCCAAGTGTGATTGGAAAGGTTTTAAACAGACATCTCAATGTGCGCACGTTACTGTACTGTATGTGCCAGAAAAGCATGTCACTCTGAAACGCGTGTCAAAACAACAACT